>NW_007740732.1:23525-28686 GCF_000696425.1 Galeopterus variegatus | reverse complement strand
TAATGGATACTGAAAAAGATTATTTAATTTTGGTTCACCATTAGCCATTATAGGCAAGGGAGGGAGGCAGAGGTTGCCTTTCACCTTGTAGAGACAGTTAGTTTTTCTGTCTTCACAAAATCAAACACAACTGAAATGTATATTTTTGTCTGTAATTTATTGCTCTGCAGGCAATGGAATGGAAAAGTTATAGTAGGTAATTATTCCCTGGGAACAGAAAAGTGTGTGTGTGTGTGTGTGTGTGAGACCATGACACAAAACTGCTTCTAATTTATTGGCAATAGTATCTGAATTAGACAGGATCAATACAGCAGTTAGAGAACTGTGCAGCAAAAGGAACAGTGAAATTGTAGATAAATGATTGATTGATAGATAATTGATAATAGATAATAGATTCATTAATAGATAGAGGATGATAGAGAATTAGCACTAGATACATGCCTCAAAAGAGAAGGAGGTAGAGAGAGTCCTTTTCTGTGCTAGTCTCAGGTGGCTGTGGTAGGACCCAAAGAGGCTGCACTGGGCTTGATGGTCACACAGTTTGAAGTGGAAATGAGAAAGTTGGGGAAGGACAAAGAGCCCTTTCTGTTTTGTTTGGTTTGGTTTGGGTTTTTTTTTTTTTCCCCTCATAATTTTTATACTTTATTTTTTTCCATTAATTTTTTGAGGTATAATTAACATACCATAAAATTCACCCTTACAATTTGCCACTATCTAATTCTAGAATATTTTCATCACTCTGAAAAGAAATCTTGCACCCACTGGCAGTCACTCCACATTCCATCCCACTAACCTATTTTTTGACTTTATGGATTTGCCTATTCTGGACATTTCCCATATATGGAATCATACTATATATATATTTTTTTCTTTTTTTTATTTTCTGGTGCCTTAGTCTGTTTTCTGTTGCTTATAACAGAATACCTGAAACTGAGCAAATTATGAAGAAATGAGATTTACTTCTTACAGTTTTGGAGGCTGGGAAGTCCGTGGCTCAGGAGGTGCATCCAGTGAGGGCTTTCTAGGTGGGGGCTCTGTACAGGGTCCTGTGGTGACCAGGATCTCACATGGTGAGAATCTGAACAGGAGCCCTAACATGCTCATTTCCTCTACTTATAAAGCCACCAGTACCCCTCCTGTGACAACCCACTAAGCCCACCTTTCAAATGTCATAACCTGATTTTCTACCCTCTTAACACTGTTACAGTGGGAATCAAGCTTCCAACACATGAACTTAGAGGAGACACATTGAACCCACAGCACCTGGCTCCCTTCACTTAGCATAATAGTTTCAGGGTTTCCCAATGTTGTAGCGTGTATCAGTACTTCATTCTTTTTTATGGCCAAATCGCATTCCATTGTATGGATGTATCACCTTTTGTTTATGTGTTCAACAGTTGATGGACATGTGGGTTGTTTCCACTTTTTGGCTGTTACAAATAATGCTGCTATGAAACATTTGTGTACAAGTTTTTGTGTGAACAAATATTTTCATTTTTCTTGGGTGTACACCTAGGAGTGGAATTGCTGGGCCATATGGTAACTCATGTTCAACCTTTGAGGAACTGCCATTTCTTAAACAGCTGCACCATTTTACATTCCTACCAGCAGTGCATAAGAGATCCCTTATGATTTGAGCCCCAGTGTTTGCCAAGCACTGTGCTGTACTCTTGGGGTGCGTTCTGAGCTTATGGTCATTATTCCTCTTTGCAGAATAAGAAACTGAGGTTCTGAGAATTTAAGACAGTGAGAGAGAATCACTGAGGTTATTGTTATAAGACTAAGTGTGGGAATTCCCCTAAGACTGGAACCGTGAGATCCTGCCCCAGTGGTTGGTGGACAAAATGTAAGTGTGGCCTCAAGAGCAGATAGAGAGGGCTGTGACACAGCAGAACTTGGGGGAAACCAGCCTATTTCAAGTAATGCAACAAACAAGCATTGGCCAAGAGGCCTTGTTCAGTGCAGAAGCCAGGAACCCTACAGAGTAACCAGCCTCCCCACTGTCCCTGTAGCTAGAAACAGAGCAGAAGCCAGGGGAGGCCAAGAGCCTTGCAGGTTGCCTGGAGCCCAGGGGGACACTGTGGATTAGAGTCAGAGGGAGGACAGAACCAGCTGGGCTGTGTCCTGACCTGATTATCGGAGCAGGTCCTGACCTGATTATTGGAGCAAGTGGTCTGTCCCTAGGACACCTGTACGCAGTATCTCCTGTCTCTCCCCACACCTGCCCACACCAGCCTGAGATCATTGACCAGAATAGTATTGATCCACAATTTCGTTTTGTTGCTTCTGAGTTATTTACTGTTCTCACAATTCCTGGTTTTTGCTTTGATTATCGTTGTTGTGATTTTGCAGCAGGGAGGGATAGAAACGAATATATCCCAAGTTGAAGGGCTGCTCCAGGCCTTCTATATGATCACCGTGTAACCTGGTAGGGAAGGCTGGCGGTGCCACCCACACCTGCACACCCGGCAGGCCTGTTCAACTGATACCTCTGAATGTTCTGGCCCTGGCCTGGGTTCACAAGCACACGCTAGGGAGCATGGCCCTGATTCCAGGGAGAAAAGTGACAAAGACATCCTTTCCACACGCATTCACTGCAGCTCGTTGGTCGTTGGAGATGGAAACTGGCATTTCAATGTTGGGGCCTTTTAGGATGTCCATGTTGTGTAGGTCACTAATAACCCTAGGACTTCCAAATCTTCTCCTGCCAAGAACAATAAATTCAGGATGTTTTTCTTAGATTTTTCCCACAAACTGGCCATCAAGGTCATTTTCCCAGAGGTAGAGGATAACTGGGACATGAAGTATGTGCATTTTCTCTTGGTCTGTTTTACCTACATTCATCTTCCTTGAGTGAAATATCCACGATGTTGCACGTGTTCACCTGCACACACCTTCCACGCTGTTGCACGTGTTCACCTGCACACACCTGCAGCTGCAGGTTGAGCTAGGCAGGTCTGTTAACCGTGGTACAAGATAGGACCCTATGTTTCTCCATGGAATGTTTACCTCTAATATGCCTGCTGTTTCTTTTTCTCTTTGGGGAGCTCTAACAAGGGAAGAACCTGGAGTCACATGGAATAGTTAGGAGGGGTCAGGTGCACTGGGGAAGAGTGAAGACAGAAAAGTCTGCTGTGGTCAGATGATGCCTTGTGCTCTAGGGGTGTTGGCAATGTGGAGCTCTGAGGAAGTCAGCCTTGCCTGTGTGTTCATGGGCAGAATTAGGACCAAGGTCCAGAAGATACAATGGCGAGGCAGATGGTGGCTCTATTTAGAGAATGTTTAAAATGAGCCCTGTGCCGAAGGCAGCTCTGGAGGATCATGAGTGGGTTTGCACCATTGCGGGTGTTAATTCCCAGGCTGGATTCTGTTGGCCACAACATGGAGGACGTAGACTGTGTTAGGCCCAGGACTGCAGTGTCCCTGGGTAATCCTGAGAGCCTGCGTGTTCATGTATTTGGTCATTTTATATTAATTCAGGGGGTTATTTTGGATCTGCTGAATTCATCAGTTTTCCAAGAAGTTGGATTTTACCATTTGTAAATCTGTTGTATAAACCCCAAGCTGGTGTCTATGTTGGTATATCTAGGCCCACCCAAAGAAAGAGGAATTTTGCTTTTTTCTTTCTTCAGGTTTTCTGTGATGCTGCAGAGCTCTGAGGTTTTAACCAGGCATTGAAACCATTTCCTCTCTGCAGGGGTCACAAAGAATCATGAAACTGCTATCACGAAGGCCTTTGGAAATCTATTGATTACAGAGATGCAGCTGTGGGATTCCACATTCTTCATTTATTGATGCATGTGCTTTCTTGCTATGTTGCATGTTTTCACACTTGAGCTGCGTGGAGAGGAGCATGGGATTGGAGAGCTGCAAGGGATCCTAGGCCTCCTTCAGTCCACATCTCCATTTCACGAGTGTGAGCTTTGTGGGAAGGATTTGTGCAGGTCCATCTGGCCAACCAGGACAAAGTGGGCCATAGGGTCTGGGTTTCTGGACTCCCGGATTTGTGCTGATATTTGAACCACATCTTGAGCATGCTGAGCAGCCTTGCAGGTCCTTCCTCCCTTGAGAGCCCTCCACAGCTCTAGAGAGCTTCTGGGTCCTGAGGCATCTGTGCAAGGTTGCTCCAGACTAAACAGAGGATCTAGTGGCCCTCTACAGAGCTGCCAGGACCTGCTGCAGTGTGTACACCTGCTCATTAACTGACAGCAGATCACCCACCCCAACAAGAAACTGCTGAGGGCCAGGCATTGAAACCATTTCCTCTCTGCAGGGGTCACAAAGAATCATGAAACTGCTATCACGAAGGCCTTTGGAAATCTATTGATTACAGAGATGCAGCTGTGGGATTCCACATTCTTCATTTATTGATGCATGTGCTTTCTTGCTATGTTGCATGTTTTCACACTTGAGCAGCTGCTTGGAGAGGAGCATGGGATTGGAGAGCTGCAAGGGATCCTAGGCCTCCTTCAGTCCACATCTCCATTTCACGAGTGTGAGCTTTGTGGGAAGGATTTGTGCAGGTCCATCTGGCCAACCAGGACAAAGTGGGCCATAGGGTCTGGGTTTCTGGACTCCCGGATTTGTGCTGATATTTGAACCACATCTTGAGCATGCTGAGCAGCCTTGCAGGTCCTTCCTCCCTTGAGAGCCCTCCACAGCTCTAGAGAGCTTCTGGGTCCTGAGGCATCTGTGCAAGGTTGCTCCAGACTAAACAGAGGATCTAGTGGCCCTCTACAGAGCTGCCAGGACCTGCTGCAGTGTGTACGCCTGCTCATTAACTGACAGCAGATCACCCACCCCAAAAAGAAACTGCTGAGGGCCCCTCTACTTAGTCCAGAAAGGGGAACCCACAGACAACTGTAAGATCAAATACACTTGGAGAAGTTGCACAAAGCCTGCACTACCATACTCACCCGGATCCAGACTTAAAATGCCCAACCCAATTGTCAGTATAGAATAATTCTACAGGGAAGAGTCTCTCCCTTCAAAAACCACATCTAGAATTAAAACTGCACCACAGGATGCCCAGACATTAATACTGAGATTGAGCAGCATGAAAAAACAGGGAAACTTGACTCCCCCAAAAGAAGACTACAATTTTCCAGTAACAGACCCCACACAACAGGAAATCAATGAATTGCCTGAAGAGTAAAACCAA
>NW_007740732.1:21233-21877 GCF_000696425.1 Galeopterus variegatus | reverse complement strand
GATAAAGAATAAAAGGGAAAGAAAGAAACAAAAGAAATATGAAACAACTATAAAGAAATTAACAAAATGGCAGGAATAAGGCAATACCTTTCAATAACAACCCTGAATGTAAATGGACTAAATTCCCCATTAAAAAATACAGACTGGCTGAATGGATTAAAAAACTACACCCAACTTGCTGCCTGCAAGAAACTCAATTAACCAATAAAGACACATAGACCAATAGTGAAAGGAATGCAAGTGGAAACCGAAAACAAGCAGGAGTTGCCATAGATAAAATAGACATCAAACCAAGAACTATAAAAAGAGGCAAAGAAGGACATTATATAATGATAAAAGGATCAATGCAGCAAGAAGATATAACAATCACTGGAGCAGATATATAAAGCAACTGTTACTGGATCTAAGGGAAGAAATAAACCCTAACACAGTAATAGTTGGGGACTTTAACACTCCACTCTCAGCACTGGACAGATCATCTAGACAAAGAATTAGCGAGAAATATCAGATTTAAACAGCACTTTAGGCCAAATTGACTTGACAAACATACACAGAACATTCTGTCCAAGAACCTCGGAATCCATTCTTCTCATCAGCACATGGATCATTCTCTGGTATAGATCACATGTTAAGTCATGAATTAA
>NW_007740732.1:19414-20414 GCF_000696425.1 Galeopterus variegatus | reverse complement strand
GGAAAAAAAAAAAAAAAAAAAAAAAAAAAAAAAAAGGAAAAAAAAAAGAGATCAGAGAAGAACTAAATGAAATGGAGACCAAAAGAATGATACCAAAAAAAAAAAAAATCAATGGGACAAAATGTTGGTTTTTTGAGAAGGTGAGTAGACATTTGGCTAGACTAACTAAAAAAAGAAGTGATAAGACCCAATTAACAAAAGTCTGAAATGAAAAAGGAGACATCACAACTGATACCACAGATATACAAAGAATCATCAGAGACTATCATGAACACATCAACAAATTTGAAAACCTGGAGGAAATGAATAAATTTCTGGACACATACAAACTACCAAGATTGAACAAAGAAGAAGTAGAAAACCTGAACAGACCAATAACAAGAAACAAAACTTTATTTTTTCTGCCAAGGTGATTGGTTTACCATCGTGACCCTTGAGTGGGAGCAGCCTGTGTCTCTGTGCTCTCACTGGGAGGTGCTGCACCTGCTGCCTTCTCTTCTTTGCCTCTTGTTCCCACTTCTCTTCCCTACCTCCTGAACCCACTTCAGGTTTCATCCCCTGAAACTGGCCCTGTGAATGTTGCCCGATACCTCGGCATTACCAAACCCGGTGGTCGGTTCTTGGACTCTGTCATCTCCACCATCTCCGGGTTTTCCTTCTCCATTCATCTCGGTGTTCTTTACTCTTCCTTCCCCTCTTTCTGACCCTGCAGTTGGAGTGCCCAGGGCTCAGTATGCAGACTTCCTTAGTGCGTCTCCCTACTGCCTTCATGTTCTCAAGGAATGTGTCTTTAAGTTTCATCTAGGCACTGGTGAATCCCAATTGTATATCTACAAAGCTGACTTCTTTCCTGAACTCCATATCATATGCTCTTGACACCTCCATTGGCATGTCTCATCAGCATCACTAATTTAGTATGTCCCAGCAAGCTCTTGATTTTGTGTCACACCTTCTCATATCCAGAATCTTTTCTTCCCCACATCTCCATCTTAGTAAATGG
>NW_007740732.1:4795-19121 GCF_000696425.1 Galeopterus variegatus | reverse complement strand
ACTAAAGAACTTGAAAAATGAAGAAAACCTACAAGATCTTTCTGATAACTTTAAGCATACAGACATCCATATTATGGGCATACCAGAAGAGGAAGAGAAAGGAAAAGACATTGAAAGCCTATTTAATGAAATAATAGCAGAAAACTTCCCAAGTACTGGGAGAGATAAGGTCTTATAGATCCAAGAGGCTCAAACATCCCCAAAGAGGTCCAATCATCTAGGCACTGGTGAATCCCAATTGTATATCTACAAAGCTGACTTCTTTCCTGAACTCCATATCATATGCTCTTGACACCTCCATTGGCATGTCTCATCAGCATCACTAATTTAGTATGTCCCAGCAAGCTCTTGATTTTGTGTCACACCTTCTCATATCCAGAATCTTTTCTTCCCCACATCTCCATCTTAGTAAATGGTACCAACATCCAACATTCTTCGTTGCTCTGGCCAAAAATCTAAAAGTGAGTTGTGTCACACCTTCTCATATCCAGAATCTTTTCTTCCCCACATCTCCATCTTAGTAAATGGCACCAACATCCAACATTCTTCGTTGCTCTGGCCAAAAATCTAAAAGTGAGTCATTTTTTTTTTTCCTTTTTGTCTTTTTTACTGACCGGCAACGGGATCGCAACCCTCGGTGTTGCGCCCGCACCGCGCTCAGCCAGTGAGCGGGAACTGGTCTCCACATGGGATCCGAACCCTTGGCGGGAGCGCCGCCACGCTCCCAAGCGGCACACTCTCCAGTGCGCCACCGGGCCGGCCCTTAAAAGTGAGTCATTTCTGAAGCCTCTCTTAGTGGACAAGCTCTTTTTGGATAAGCTGAGGCTTGGCTGATCTGGGCTGGGTTCAGCTGGGCTTGATGCTAAGCTATGGATGGGTCTGCGGCTCCGTGTATCTCTCATCCTCCTTGGACCTGTGGGTCCCCCACAGCATGTTGTCATGAAAATGCCAGGATGCAGAGGCCAGTACCAACAGTGCAGGCACAGTTCAAGCCTCTGCTGTGTCACATCCACTGGCATCTTGTTGGGCAAAGCAAGTCTCACAGCCAAGCCCAAAGTCAAGGGTGGGAAGTAGACTCTGCCCAGCAAAATGGTCAAGCCCAGCGTCAGTGGTGTGTGGTTGTACACTCCTCCCATGGATGTAGAGGGCAGAAAGTGTGTGTGTTTGCTGAGCAAATGTCTAATATACCACCTTGGAGAGGTGATTGAAGGAGGACATTTACTTACAAGTAAATGGGATCTTATCAACAGGGTCTTTTTATGAGGACCTGGTGTGTGTTTTAAAAATTTGTGGTGCATCTGGATACCTCTTTTAGAGTAGGTATTTATGTTTGTGGGTTCTATAAACCAGTTAGGGGTGGTGGTGGTGGTGGCAGGTGTGTGATTCCGATGATTTTGGCAGGTGAGGGAGGTGCAACATTTTGCCACGTGGCTCATTTTTGTGTTGCTGCTCTCTTCCTTTTCCCTCTTCTGATTTCGTAATTGTTGTCATACCCCAGTTGTTGTCACTCAGAATCTGTGGATCTATGCAGGATACTAGGAATTTAAGTGTTTTTGCAGAATTGGTGAAGGTTAGTGTTGCTAGCCTTCACTGTCCTGCTCTCTCCTCTTTAATCCCTCTCTTTAGGAATAAAATCCCAGGAGGAGGTCTTGGGGCATGCGAAGGGGAAGACAGGGAACTTCCTCTGAAAGCTGCTGGCACAGGCAGGTGCCAAGTGAATGGGGCAAATGGCCTGGTCTGCAGTGTCTTGCACAAGCTCGATGCCAGCAAATTTCTTTAGGGCACAGCAGGAGACTTTCTTCACTTCAGCATATTTCCTACCCATCCCTCGGTCAGCCTTTTTTCTCCTTGTGTAGTTTTTTAAGTGATGTGAGACTAAGTAACACAGTTATCCTGTGCATTGAGCGCCTTGCATCCATCTGCTCTGAACATGTCTTGATGAAATATTCTTTTCACCTGCATATGTGGGCATTTTAGCAGCCAAAGCTGGACTAAGCCAGGGACATATGTTTATTGCCTCCATGCTCAGAGGGATATTTGTGTCAGTGTTTGCTTGGCACTGAGCACAAGATTCAGGCCTTTTTGGTCCTCTTCATCACAGTGTTGTGGAATCTGAGAGTGTCTGTCTGAAGGCGTGTTTGATAGCCTGAAATACAGAGACCTGGGTTCTAGATCCACCACTACCTACCTTCAGGGATCTTAGGAACGTTCTTCATCCTCATTGGGCCTCATTTTTTTTTAATCTGCTGAATGTGGATAGGGCTATTCTGAGGGTCAAAGTAAATGATCATTGTAGGAAGATTCCAGGAAGTATAAGGTTCATAATACATGTAAGACATATCATTTTGAATAAAACTGCAGTTTGCAAATTTATGGACAGTTTGTTCCAAAGGCACTTCAAGCACATAACAATGATTCATATCTCTTGGAACTGCAAATGCTGCATGAACAGTTTAGTTAATGGGCAAAAATGTACTTCCAGTTCTCTGGGCTCCAGGGCAAGCACAAATCCAGAGACCTGTTAGTCGTCATTTTTCTTCTAGGACAGAATCCAGCAGTGGATGACCATGTATCATGAACTGAATTTTGTCTCCCCCAAATTCGTATATGGCAGCTCCAGTCCTCTGTGTGGTGGTATTTGGAGATGGGGCCTGTAGAGGGTAATGAGGTTTATTTGAGGTCATGAAGGTGGAGCTCCCATGATGGGATTAGCACCCTTATAGGAGGAAGAGGAGATGCCGGAGCTTCCTCTCTCTGCAAGCCAGGAAGAGAGCCCTCACCAAGAACCAAATCTGCCATTGATCTTGGACTTCCCATCTTCCACAACTATGAGAAATAAATGTCTGTTGCTTCAGCCACCCAGTCTACAGTATCTTGTTATAGCAGCCTATGCCAACTGAAACACTATGGGAAGTTTGAAAACATACTCATATTAAGATGGTCGAAGGAGTGGATATGTTTGGACTGGAAAAAAAGAAGATACAAGGACAGGTCATGAAAATGTCTTGAGATATTTGAAAATTACATGAAAGTGTAATAATTAGCATGACAGACATAGGAGAGAGAAGTAAGGCCACTGGTGGGAGAAACCAAGCTACACGTTTTTGGAATTTTATCTATTTGAGCTGTAAACCAGGGATATACTGTGATGCAATGTACTGAGCTCTTTCTTCCTGGGGGAATATAGTATACAAACTGGGTGGCCACCTATCTTAACTTCTGCACCACATGGGATACGGGGATGGCCGACCTCTCCTTCCTACCATCTCAAGATTCTAAGTTGGAGCACAGGTGCACTATCTTTCTTACACTTAGGGAACATGCTACTCAGTTCTCTTCCACTAGGTAGCCACCGATGCAGTTGAGCTCTTTTGACTTCATTTAAGACGTTAAGACTAACATAACCTTTGGGCATCATGTCTGGAAAGCACTGAGAATATGGGACAGAGAATGTCAAAATCATCATGATAGTGCAGAGATCAACAAATGTGAAGATCATTATACTAACACGTGAACTGGGAGTCAATAATGACTTGACATGAGTTTGTGAAGTGTGCTTACCGATTTCTGACAGGGCACTGGGAGGTTTCTGTCTCAGCTCTAGAACGTGGTTGTGCATTTGGCCAGCCTGTCTTACAACGCACTTATTATAATTCACATATTCATTTATTTGTTCACTGACTTTGCTTATTCAGCCATTCATTCATGTGGACATTTATGAGGCACTGAGCATGTGCCAGACCATAGGTGAGACATATTCTGCTTTCGGGAGGTCCGTGCTTGTGTGAACACGCAGAAGGTGGTATCCATCATGCTGAGAGTGAGATTGCCACCGAGGAGCAGCGTCTGACTTTCTGGGTTGGGTGGTGATCAGAAAGGGTGTGCAGGGCTGTGTGGGCAGCAGAAATGACTGTCAGGGTGGTGAGGGGCAGCAGCTTCTCAGAAGCACAAAAAGAGCATTGGGATGCTTAAAACGATGCAGCAGAGGAAACACGGAGGATGGCGTTGGGCAGGGAGTCAGCTAATGAGCAGCTTTGTATATTTGGTGACAACTTTTGGATTATTTTCCATAGGCAGCAGGAAGGCAGTAATGAATTTGAAGCAAGCAGTGATTAGATTTGCATGTTGGAAAGCTCACTCTGAAGACAGGGTTAGGAGCTGACTGCAGTAACTCAAGCAGGAGACGACCTGAGCTTGGATCCCGGTGGCTGCAGAAGCGATGGAGAGGAGAGGAGGGAACAGCGTCAAGAGATACAGAAAGAGCTAACACCAGAGTCATTTGAGTAATGAATTTAAGAATACTTTATATATATATATATATACACATATGTGTGAATTAAGCAAATTTAAAAAATATATATTTAACATACATGTATATTTAGCATATATATTTAATATGCAAGGGCACTTCCAGAAGTTTGTGGAAAAATAGAGCTAAAAGATTATATGAATCTTTCCATGAACTTTTTGGAGAACCCTCGTATATGTAATAATGACAGTGCTTATTATAGTGCTTTGTATCTAATAAGCATTTGTCTGTTGAACTAATTGTCACTATTATTTGTATCCAAAATGGTGCTATCCTCACTTTTGGCAGTATTTCCTCACCAGTTTTTCTGTTCCATCGATTCGTTTGTCTTTTCCTGTTTGTGATCTCACCATCTTAGTTATTGGAGGTTTTCAGCATGTTGTAGGAGTGACAGGGTAAGCCCCTTGGACAGGCCTCCTTCCTATTTACATCTAGTGTCACCTGGTTTTCTTACTCTTCCAGGAGTGCATATAAGTTGGCCAGGAATAAACCTGGAATTACTGCTCACCGTTAAGCTTATGGCTGCAACTTCCTGCTTGTCTGTAAATTTTATCAACTTCCCAATGCTTCTGCGTAGTGTGGCATCTCCCAGGGACTCTGTGACCTTCAGGAGGAGTTGTGTCTCTCTGCAGAAACCCCCAACACCTGCTGCCCAACAGAAGGGAGGCCACATGACATGCCCAGCTCTTTGGCTAAGAGTGCATATGTGTGTGTGTGCGTGTATGTGTGTGCATGTGTGAGCACGTGGCTTGCATGTGTGTGCGTGCATGCATGTATGCATGTGTGTTGGGGGGGTGTTTCTCCATGTTGGGCTGTGGCTGCTGAGGTGCTGAGGAGCTTTACGTGTTTACTAGACACCAGATTGCATTTTGCTGCAGTCTCTATCTGTTTGGGAGTTTGTGTGTCTGATGTGAGTACCGTCCCTATTTCTGAAAGAATAATGCTGGTTCTCTGTAGACTCATAAGTTTAAACTGTATCCCTGGAGAAAATTATGTCCTTACTTGTACAGAGGGAGGTGAGAAAGCAGCTTGGAGTTGATTTACAACCTGGGCTCTTTATTTTTGCCACCACTGTGGAGCCTTTGTAGCTTGGGCTGTGCCTGCGACAGATGTGGGCAGAGTGATTTACTCCTGCTGAGCTGTATCAAGCATGTGAGGCTCAGAGGTTTCCTGGGCTTCAGGTGAGACAGATGGATCTGATTCGGCATCCTCATGAGATGTCCTGAAAAAATTAGTCGTTGCCTCAGCTGCTCTAAGCAGGGAATTTCTAAAATTTCAATTTCTAAAAATTCAAGTTATTTTTATCACTTAATGTTTGGAAAATTGGGTGACTACCTGAGAAAAGAAATATTTTAGAGCCTCACCTGCCAGCATATATGTAAAGTTTCTGCCCAGTGGCCATGGCACTTTAATGATGATTCCTTTATTTCCTAACTTAATACCTTATTTCTTTTCTTTTAAAAGAATGTCTTAGGCTTCTTACCTCTGTGTTCTTCTGGGTTGATTTTAGAACCTTCTGTTATGTTGCAGAAAAAAATACCCCATTTGAGATTATGTTAAATCTACATATTAAAAAGTAGAAATCGTATATTCCTAACATTCCATCTTCCAATTCAAAACCATGTTCTCCTTCTGACAGTTTATTGACAGTAGTCCCCCTTATCTGCAGGGGATACATTCCAAGACCTCCAGTGGACGACTGAAACTGCAGGTAGTACTGAAGCCGATGTACACTATGATTTTTAGATCTGGTAACTAAGACAGCTACTAAGTGACGAATGGGTGGGTAGCATACACAGTGTGGATCCCCTGGACAAAGGGATGATCTGCATCCTGTGCAGGACAGAGCAGTATGGTGCCAGATTTCAAGATGCTATTCAGATCGGCAAGCAATTTAAAACTTATGAATTGTTTATTTCTGAAGTTTTCCATTTAATATTTTTGGACCACCGTTGGCAGCAGGCAACTGATCCCATGGAAAATGAGAACGCGGATAAGGGGGGGCTACTGTGTGTCTTATTTTATTTCATTCAATGAAATTTTCTGATCATCTTATTGGTTAAAATTACTTCTAGGTATACTGTAATATTTGTTTTTATAAATAGATTTTCTTTTACATTCCATATTCTAGTTGGTTATTATTAGAATGGGAAATACTGTTATTGCAGATGTCTCCTGCATACTTGCTGAGGGGCGGTCTTACCTCTTGCCACTTTCCTTTACCCCCCTGTAAACACTTACGTCCCTGACAGGCTGTCTCAGAGGTCACCAGTACTCTTTCACTGCCATACCAAATGGTCTTTCTCAGGCTTGATTTCCCTGTGGCAGTCATTAGAGTAGATTCTTTTCTTTATGAATATAAATATGATATGATATTTAGTCTTAATCTCTCTTCTCCTATTAGATGATTTTCTTGTAGATTTTTAATTTAATTTCTTAAAGTCAACTATTCAATTTGTAATACATGGCTACAAGTTAAATCTCCAGGTTGAGTCTCTATTCATCCATATACTCAACATTTTTTAAGGACTTTCTATATGTCAGGCACTGGGGGTGACCACATCCCTGCCCTTTAGAAGAGTACGTAGACATGGTACCATGCCAGAAGTCTCTCAGTGGTAATAGCTAAGATGCTGTATCTGAGGATCCTGGTAGAAAATCATTGGCACACTCAGAAGGGATGATTGAAGAGAGGTTAACAAAATATTTACAAAGGTTGGGGCAGAGTGAAGGGAAACCAGCAAGGAATGACAAGAGATGGTGACTTACCTGAGGGCTAGCAACAGAGGAGAAAGCTGTTGCCACCTCAAGGTTTGAGGGAGCAAGTAGAGGGAGTGGTTAATGGAATGCAAGGATGGCTGGAATGCAAGGATGGCTGGAGTGCAAGGATGGCTGGAGTGCAAGGATGGCTGGAGTGCAAGGATGGCTGGAGTGCAAGGATGGCTGGAGTGCAAGGATGGCTGGAGTGCAAGGATGGCTGGAGTGCAAGGATGGCTGGAGTGCAAGGATGGCTGGAGTGCAAGGATGGCTGGAGTGCAAGGATGGCTGGAGTGCAAGGATGGCTGGAGTGCAAGGATGGCTGGAGTGCAAGGATGGCTGGAGTGCAAGGATGGCTGGAGTGCAAGGATGGCTGGAGTGCAAGGATGGCTGGAGTGCAAGGATGGCTGGAGTGCAAGGATGGCTGGAGTGCAAGGATGGCTGGAGTGCAAGGATGGCTGGAGTGCAAGGATGGCTGGAGTGCAAGGATGGCTGGAGTGCAAGGATGGCTGGAGTGCAAGGATGGCTGGAGTGCAAGGATGGCTGTAATGCAAGGATGGCTGGAGTACAAGGACAGGTGGAATGCAAGGATAGCTGGAGTGCAAGGATGGCTGGAAACCTACAAGAGGGATGCCTGATAACAGCTGGGGCCTAGAGGAATGGAGCCTCTACCATACCACAGCCCAGCAGGGAGGCGGTTGGGGGAATAAATACCCCATCCTCTCTTGCTTTCCATCCATCAGTCTATTCAAGGTGCCTCCTGTTGGTTGAACTCAACCCGAAGCCATAGGGCAGGGGAGCCCTTGACACTGTTCATAGACACCTGTCTCCTGGGGTATGTATCAGGCAGAAAGAGGGTAGAGGAGTGATCTGGAGAGAAACACGAAGAATATTAGGTGTAGGTGCTATGGGATAACTGACTTCAACCTGTTCTTCCTCCCTTTATCTTCAATTTCTTGGCTAGAGCACCACTTGGCCTTGCGGTCTGCAGCTAAGACAAACCAGGGGGCAGTGCATGAAGGAGTGGGAACAATCAGTCATCCCAGGCCTGTTGCTGGGCAGCTACCCCATGCTCTCCCTGCCTTCCCTCTCAGCTGCTGCTTGTCCCTTTGCCCTGGTGACTTCCCTGCCTCCAAGTTCATATCAGTCTGCAGAGGCTGCAACTGCATTTGGCCAAAAAGCAAGGGGCGCTCTTGGAAAAGCAGATTTCCTGGGTGCACAGAGTCCTCCCAACTTGCTCCAGTGGCAACTTTTCCCCATGGCTGAGTTAAGACCAACTTGAGCTTTGTTGGGGGATTCAGACTCTCATTTCTCCTTGCCAGCAGTTCTCAGGGCCTGCTAAGTAAGCATGTTAAAATGCCAGCAAAATTTTTTGCTGCTTTGTCGCACCTTTCTGGCAGATGAAATTGGGGGCAGAATGGGAGTACATGGACCACAACATATATAATTCATAGTTGTCACATTGCACCATGAGGAATGATCTTTTTTGAAGCTAACTGGGTGCCTTTCATAATGGGAGAAATAATGCCACAGAAAGAGATAAAACCCCACTGGGAACCATCATTCCCTGTGTGTCCGTGGTAGGATTAGCATGCAGTTCTAGGCTTAGTTTATGTGGTTGTTTCGTAATACATTCCCTGCCTAGCCCCTCTGCCTGTACTGGACAGGCTGCCCTGGGAGCGCACGTGCTGGGAAAACACAGCTAGGTGCATTTTAACTCCAAGGTGGAATTTAACAACTTTGGATCGGAAGCTATCTATTTAGACTGCACAGAAGAAACACTCTAACGCCAACGGAAGAAAAAGACACTTTGCCCACACCACATAGATGAAGTAAGATGAAGAACTGCTGTTTTCCATTGAAGCCGTTGAGTTAAGTGAAAGGTCAATCCCGCCCCATTGCAACAGAGCCTCCCTCCTTCCTGACGCTTGGGCACGTGCTGGCAAAGAAACCACAGAGGTTGGGTTTGCAGCTTGCAAGAAATGTTGGCAAGGACTGGGAAAGGAAAGGGAAAAATCCAGGGTGAACAAGTGAAAGCACACAAAATAAGGAGGAAGAAAACACAGTAATATCTTTATCATGTTTTTGTTATGCCATATTTCATACATTATACATATCCCGCATACATCAGGTTATGATTATATCATGAATACTGGCTGTCTGCACCTCTCAGCTTGGCAGTGGAGCATTGCTGATCCCTTCAGGTCCTTTGTGTGTCCTTCTCCAGGTATCATTCATTCTTTTTTGCCACCCCTTATAGTTTCACTACGTAAATTTATATTTCTAAAGTATACTTTGATTCATTTTATGAAACTTTGTATAAATGGAATTATATTCATTCAGTGCTTGCTTTTTGCTTTACATTAAGTTTATGAGATTCACCTATTTGATACATGAATCTGCAGTCCATTCATTTTTCACTGCTGTATAGTATTTTTCTTATGTGTACATTACTATTTATTTATGATTCTTCATCGTGTTTTCAATGCTGGCTGTTTCCTTCCTCCAAAATTTCCTGGATAGAGTGATTTAAAATGTGGCATAGTGGAACGAGTACTTGTGTATGTATTTGGGGGTTGGGAGAAGTATTGTATTCTGTCTCCATCACTTTTAAATGGTCAAATAACGAATCACTCTGAGCCTTCATTTCTTCGTTTCTAAAGTGTTCATAGTAACATCTGTACTGCCTGTCTAACAGAAAAATGGATACAAAGCATTTTAAAAAATTTAAAGACTACACATTGATCATCCATGGGTGGGGAAGGAGTGGACAGATGGATTTGTGAAGATAAACAGGAGTGTGACCACTTGTTCTTATTAGGATGTTTCTCACTTCCTTAAGTCTCAGTTCCTTGAAATCTTGAGCTTCACGCATAGCTCAAGTGAGACAGTGTGCCTGTAGAGCAGAGAAGAAGGAAGCTTTCACACATGCAGTCCCTACTTGAGGTCTGGTGCAGGTACTCGGGAAGGTGTGTGGTTAGCGAGGGCTTCAGAGCATGGTCTTTCTCTTTCTCACCCCTCGACACCCCCTCCGAACCCCTGTGACGGAACTAGCCCCATGTGTGCTGGTGGTGGCAGGTCCATATCTCACGCCCCCCTGCTGCCTGAACCTCCGTTCTTGTCTGTTTCAGTCCCCCCGCCCCAGACACCTGACTGCCTCTCAATGTCCTGTGGAAGCCTCGTATGCCACCTGTAGAGAACAGAATGTCTCATCTTCATCCTCTTCTTCACTTTCTCAAGCTTTGTTTGTGTTCTTTCTTTTTTTTTTTTGGTGGCTGGCCAGTAAGGGGGTTCTGAACCCTTGACCTTGGTGTTGTAAGCCAGCTGAGCCATCTGGCCAGCCCCCAGACTTTCTTCTGTACACCCGTCTTTGTGCATGGTGTTATCACCCAGTCCTCACACTGGAGACCTCTGTCCTGCTCAGTTTTTTCCTCACTCTCACCCGTAGCACTTGTCAGCCCCCTGCCCTGTTTCTCACATCTCTCCTCTCCTTTTGATTACTGTGACCATAGCCTTAAAATGAGCCTCTGCTGTCTGCTGCATGGGCTGCCACAGGCGCCCCAGAACTGGTCTCATTATCTGTCACCAAGCCCAGGCTTTATCTTCTTTTACTAGCCATGGGACCTTTATAAGGTTCCTACCTTCCCAGACTCAGTGTCCTCACTTATAAAATAGAGATCATAGTAATACCTTCCTTGTGAGCTTGGCAGGAGAAGAGACAAAAGAATGGTAGAATAAATGTACAGCACTTAGCAGAGAGCTCAGCACACAGTAGACGCTCAATAAATGCAGCTGTCATTCCTGTTGGTGCCTGGGCTCTGCCCTTGTGCTGTTCACCTTCTAGGTCAAGTTGATAAACCACGCTTCTGATCTTGTTACATTCCTTCTCCACACTTTAGAGATATAAATCTAAACTGTAGGGACCCAGGGGTGCATAATGACTTTTGTGGGCCCTAGGCACTTTGGCCTTCATGGGCTTCTTCCTCCATAAAAAATAAAACTAAAAATTATATTTTATGACTCTGTTTCTATTATCATCTTGAGTACTCCTCAAAAAGCTTATAATCTAAAATGAAAAAACTCTGACCTCTGGGGTTAGTGTTTGGCCTTCATGGGCTTCTTCCTCCATAAAAAATAAAACTAAAAATTATATTTTATGACTCGTTTTCTATTATCGTCTTGAGTACTCCTCGAAAAGCTTATAATCTAAAATGAAAAAACTCTGACCTCTGGGGTTAGTATCAATTTAGACTACAAACACATGCAGGCTCAGATTGTTGGTTAGGGTTCTTTTTTCCTCCCACTGTGAGCCCATTTAGAGACCATCTTCTTGATTGTCTCATTGTGCTGGTCCTTGGATTGTTCCCCCCTCACTCCCCCTCTGCCAATAATCTAACCCTTTTCAGGGTATACCCTTTAAGACACCCAAATTTTTGCAGTTTTTCAGTTTCAATTATATTTCTTAAGAGAACCGAAAGTCTCATATCCTTGAGCTCAAAAACTCCAACCTTTAGTTAATGAGCAAGCTTGTGCTCTCTCTATAGATAATAGTCTCAACTCCAATTTTAACTTATCTCTAGGAGTTTGCTTTTCTTTCTTGCAAGCTCAGCTATGTATTTTAAGTATTTTAAAATTATTTTATTGAGCATTTCTAGGTGTTTACAGGAAAGTTTTTATGCTTAGCCCTCTGTCTTGCTGGAGATAGAATTGTCTTTCAGAAGAACATTATTTTTTTGCAACTTTTATTAGATGTTTTATACATCCCATATCATTCATCTATTTAAAAGTGTACAGCTTAGTGGTATTTAGTATATTCACATAGTTGCACAACCATCACCACAGTCTAACCCCCTAACATTTCTGTTGCCTCCAAAAGAAACCCCATACACATTAGCAGTCATGCCCCATCTCCTTCCCCAATTTGTCAAGCGCTAAGCAACTATCAGTCTACTTTCTGGCTCTACTCTCTGGCTCTATACGTAGAATAATACATTATGTGGTCTTCCATGACTAGCTTTGTTTACTTGGTTTAATGTTTTCAAGGTTCATCCATGTTGTAGCATGTGTCATTACTTTATTCTTTTTTATTGCCAAATATCCCATTGTATGCATATATTGCATTTTAATTATCCGTTTATCAGTTCATGGACATTTTGCTAATAGGAATAATGCTCATGTGAACATTTGTGTAGAGGTTCTTGTGTGGACATATGTTCTCATTTCTCTTGAGTAGATTCCTTGAAATGGAATTGCTGGGTCATATGGTAACTATGTTTAGCATTTTGAAGAACAGCTAAACTGTTTTCCAGAGTGGCTGCAGCATTTTACGTTCCTATTAGTAATGTTTTATCCCAAGTGATTTTAAAACCAAGAGCAGGTGTTTGTGCTCGACATTGGAAGAGTCCTTGTAGATTTTTATGCATGGTAAAGGTGATGCTTATAGGAATATTTATTACACACTGACATGGAATGAGAGATTACAGGCAAGAAAGCAGGTGGCAATTGCTGGTGTGATCTGATCCTAGCTGGCAGGGTCTCTGTTAGGATGGTGGCAGGGGGAAAGGATGAGAGGGTTTCTGAAGAGCACAGTGGACAGTGGAAATGATCTCAGGTGGAGAAATGATGTTCATCTGAGATGGACTCTGAGCTGCTTGCTTACCTTTTGTTTTTGATATTGATATTACAGAAAATAAATGTCTGTCTTCAAAGAAGCAGGAAAGAGAATACAAGTCTCGCTATGGTGTGGTGGACAACCATCCCATGAGTGGAGCAGATTTGTTGGCCTGGGTATGCCTTCTTGGGAGGTTCGGATCCTTTTCAGATCTATTGGCAACGCACCTTGAAGGCTGACTGAGTGGGTCCATGTTCTTCCTGTCAGTAGCAGCAGTGAAATGCTGGAAATTGGAAATCCAGCATTTACATGGATAAAGCACCGTGTGCGTCTGTTTGTGTGCATGAGTGTGTGTGTGTTGAGTAGCCTGAGCATTTGAAAAGCCCAAGGGAATGAGAGCCCCTAACAACAAAAGTTTTCTAGCTGAGTAGTAAAACCTCGCATATCTCTAGGGTTTAAAAGTTGCCCATCGAGCTGTTCCTCGTGTAATGGAATAACAGGTGCACGGCTGCCACCGTCCTGGGGACTTGCCGTTGCTCGAAGTTGCCTGCTCTGCCTGGCTCGGTCATCGCCCTTATGGGTTTTCTCCTCTGTGATATATTTATTTTCATACGTTTTGTATTTCCTTTTGCCATTTACATGAGACTTAAATAAATCCATTAGGTGGAGAGCTGTGTCTGACTGTTCCGCACGTTAAGCTTGCGGTCCAGTCGGTCTGCCAACGTTTGGCAGCTGTCCATAGGAAGCCGTGACGCCGTGGCTCAGCAGTTCTCTGCCACCTGCTGTTCCCGTTCTGTGCTGCGCCCGGTTCCTTCTTGTGTGTTCTAACCTTGTGTGCTTGCCCCACGGAGAGAGGAAGACAAGCAGGGATAATTGTCCGGTTCTGTCCCGTTTCACGTGTCCTTCCTGTTCCTCATTCTCCTCATGTAGGTGGTCTCTCCCTTTTAGGGACCCTCATATCACCCCAGTTCTGCAAAGGGGAGGATCCTAATTGGCAACCAGACCTTAACCTCAGAACTCCCCGTTGCCTTGACCTTCCACTCATATAAATGTGGTCAGGGCATATACCTGGGATGGATAAACTGAGAACATAATTTTTTCTGTGACAGGTAATGTTCACATGTCCAGTGAAGCTACAGCTGAGATTGACTGACACATTCTGATGGGGCGGTTTTCAAATAATTCTTTATCCCTCTCTTTTTCTAGGCTTGTCCAAGTCCCTTGGGCTCATTGAAGGCTACGGTGGACGGGGCAAAGGGGGCCTGCCTGCTACCCTTTCCCCAGCAGAAGAAGAAAAAGCCAAAGGACCCCACGAGAAGTACGGCTACAATTCCTACCTCAGTGAAAAAATTTCACTGGATCGTTCCATTCCGGATTATCGTCCCACCAAGTAAGTTCCTCTTCAGTCATTCAGAGGAGCTTTCTCAGTTGTATGAATGGGTGGAGACCATGAGTCTGTGACATTTTCTCATGCTGCTTGTAACTACCAGGGGAGTTTTTATCTTAGTCTCCTCCTCAGTCAATAAACTGAGTACTACTGTTGGTTATGAACTGTCAGGTAAATGAGAAAGTTGTTATAGAAGTGATCAAGAAACATATAGAAAAGTCCTCAATACAAAAAGTTTTAAATGAATAATCACCATGACCTC
>NW_007740732.1:2549-3706 GCF_000696425.1 Galeopterus variegatus | reverse complement strand
GCGGGAGCGCCGCCGCGCTTCCCAAGCGGCGCACCATCCAGTGCGCCACCGGGCCGGCCTATGTGTATTGATTTGATATTTATCTTCCTAATTCATGCTTCTAAAGGTATAGTCCTTAGATCACAGTGTAGGGATATTTTTGGAGGCTCTAGATACATAGTATAATATTTTCCTCTCGAAAAATTTATAGCAATTCTGCTCCTGTTGAAATTTTATTAGATCGTTGCAGTACTGGTTACTAGCATTTACAAAATGCTTTGCCGAGTTGAGAGGTGAAAAACCACATCATCTTATTATTGTTTCATCTTATACTTTTTTGTCTGAGATTCTTACTTTTTAAAAGGTTTGGTTGCATGTTGGTTGGCTTATGAGAGGTCTTTGTTCTGTACTCTCAGATTTAAGAATTGTTTATTTTCTTCTTGTGAAATAAAGAAAAGAGGTTGGACATAGAATCAAGATGCTGGAGAAAAAGCCCCTATTTTCTAGGCAGGACTCCACCGTGGCTTCTCAAATGGATTCTCTGTTTTTTGTTAGATTTGTATGTCTCTCTTTTTCCCATTTAGAGTGTGTCCTTGCTTGCAGTAGATTATTTCTTTTTCAAATGGATTTTGTACAAATCAGTTAAGCATCCTGGTTACTGAGAAAAATAGATTCAAGATAAAGAAAATTATCTTAAATGGATTTAAAATTGCAGCATTAGCTGAGAAACCTGTTAAATTTCTCTCTGTGCCTAATAAGCTTATATTCATTTTGAATCACTAGAAAAATATACACCACCCCTGTTGGAAGCTGTTTCGTGTTCCTGTACTTTGGCTCTCAAAAACATCTGGCTGTTTTCATTTCCTGGTGCTCTCTGATTAGCCTTTCTTATTTGGATGTTGGCAAATAAACATGGCCATGTGTTTCGCACTCCTATGAGGATGAAAATGTCTCAACATGGAGCTTCCTGGAAATGGGCCAATTGAACAGATATTAGGGAGCCCCTATTATCTGCCAGATGGTTTTCCCCTCACAGGAGACAGAACTTGGATGAGACACTGTCCTTGCCTGCTTGCTTCTTGTCTGGGGAGGGAGGCAGTGTGCAAGCAGACCCGGGCAGCACAGTCTGGTGTGTGGTGTGGGGCAGGCTATATACCCAGGGGATATTCGGGGGGGGG
>NW_007740732.1:0-762 GCF_000696425.1 Galeopterus variegatus | reverse complement strand
AAACAGAGACTACAAACTTTAAAACTATAACTAATAACTTAGAGGGATCATGGAATGTTCTGTTTACAAAATATGAACAAATAGCTATATCTAGGTAATAATCATAAAATTAAAAAAACTTCGAAGTTAAAACTTAGAGAGTAATAAATAATTCAGTAAAAGGTTGGAAGATAGTATTGAGGAAATCTTCTGATTAAAAAAGAAAAAAAACAGGAGAGGAAAGATCAAAAACTAATTAGATCACTCTCATAGGCTTAGCATCCACTAATAGGAATATCAGAGAGAGAGAGAACAGAGGAGAAAATCATCAAACAGAGATGATACAAGAAAATTTCCCAGAATCATAGGATGTAAGCTTTCAGATTAGAAGATCCCACCCAGTTTCTACACAATTTATGAAAAGGAAAAAATTAAACCCACATCAAGAAATATGAATGTAAAATTTCAAAACAGCTTGGATGAAGAAATCCTTAAAGCTTTTAGAGAGAAAATGCAGCTCAAATACAGTTGGCATTGGATTTCTCAGTAGCACCATTAACAACTAGAAGATAATGGAACAATGCCTAAATAATTTTGAGAGAAGAAAGTTATGTTTAATTTAGAGTGCCATGAGCAGACACAAAGTAAATACATTGCAAATACGCAGGGTCTCAGTGTTTCATCTTCCTTGTATCTGTTTTCAGGAAGCTGTTCAAGCATATGCTCCAGTAAAACAAAGGAGTAAAGTAAGAAAGAGGGTGATAATGAGATCTAGGAAACAGG
>NW_007740731.1:27071-28688 GCF_000696425.1 Galeopterus variegatus | reverse complement strand
AAGTTCCAGGTAGACAGGAAGAATAAGTTCTGGTGCTCTAGGGTGACTATAGCTAATAATATTGTGTTATATATATATCAAAATAGCCAGAAAAGAGGATCTCGAAAGTTAGAACCACAAAGAAATGATAAATGTTTAGATGATAGATATAGGAAATATTCTGATTGGATCACTATACAATATATGCATTCAATGAAAGAACAAACTGTACCCCGTGAACATGTACAACGATAATAAAATAAAATACTAATATAAAAGAATGAAAAATATATTGCATTATTGCTGTAGGGGTTCTGATACTCCCTTTTCTTTCTTTCATTCGTTTTTTTGATTTTAATTTAATTTTCTTTTAACTTCTCAATCAGCGTTGTAGTTGATCTTCATGTCCCTTTACCCATTCTTCTTCCGCCCACCTTCCCCCTGCCACTACATCATAACTGTTCACTTAGCAAGATCAAGGAATTCTTTTGATTGTTGTGTCTTCTTTACCTCCCTTTTATTAGTTTGTAATTTTTATTTATTTATTTTTAGATCCCACAAATAAGTGAGAACATATGGTATTTCTCTTTCTGTGCCTGACTTGTTTCACTTAANCATGATGATTTCCATTCCTCTGGGTATATTCCCAGCACTGGAATAGCTGGAACATATGATACCTCTATCTGCAATTGTTTGAGGAAACTCCATACCATTTTGCATAAAGGCTGCACCATTCTGCAGCCCCACCAACACTGTATGAGAGTTCCTTTTTCTCCACAACCTTTCCAGCACTTATCATTCTCAGTCTTTTGGAGACTAGCCATCCTGACTGGACTGAGATGGAATCTGAAAGTGGCCTTTATTTGCATTTCTCAAATGATGAGTGATGAAGAGTATTTTTTCATGTGTCTGTTGAGCATTCATATACCTTCCTTTGAGAAATGCTTATTCAGCTCCATTGCTCATTTTTTAATTGGGTTATTTGGTTTTTTTCCTGTAAAGTTATTTGAGTTCCTTCTATATTCTGTGTATTAGTCCTTTGACATATGAACATTTTGCAAATATTTTCTCCCATTCTCTTGGTTGTCTTTTTCACTCTGTTGATTCGGTTTAGTTTCATATAATCACATTTGTTTATTTTTCCTTTGTTTGCCTGTGCTTTTGGGGTCATATTCATGAAGTCTCTACCCACTTCTACTTCCTGGAGTGTTTCAACTATGTTTTCCTTAAGGAGTTTTATTGTTTCAGGATGTATATTTAATTCCTTAATCCATTTTGAGTTGATTTTGGTATATGGTGAGAGGTACGTGTGTGGTTTCATTGTCCTACATATGAATATCCAGTTTTCCCAGCACCATTTGCTGAAGAGGTAGTCTCTTCCCTACTGTGTAAACTTGGTGCCTTTATCAAAGATGAGATGGCTGTAGGTGTATTGGTTGACATCTGGGTTCTCTATTCTATTCTGTTGATCTGTGTGTCTGTTTTTATGCCAGAACCATGCTGTTTTTGTTGTTATAACTTTATAGTATAGTTTAAAGTCAGTTAGTGTTATACCTGCAGGGTTTTTTTGTTATGTTTGTTTGTTTGTTTGTTTGTTTGTATGTTTGTTTGCTCAGGATTCCTTTCACTATGTTTGGT
>NW_007740731.1:23859-26019 GCF_000696425.1 Galeopterus variegatus | reverse complement strand
CACAAACAAAACAATACAGGTTTGGAGAATTTTCATACATGACATTGACTGGAGTGTCAAATGGAGGAGTTCCACACATTTACCCAGTCCAGTTTCTGGCTGTCCCAGACAGCCAATTAAAACCCCCAGAGGGTCATATGCCCTCTCACAACAGAAACTAACTTCTGGATGAAGTTCAAGAAAGTGGGGATCTAGATGCGCTGGATCCAAATAAACCCGTGATTTCCTGTCTTTTAATAACCTTACCTACCTACTGAACCCAGGTCTGTTTTTGCTGTGACATTCAAACCCAGTTTGGATCTAAAATTTTCCCATGCAAACTTAGATAGCTGAAAATGCAAATCTTTGGAGCACTGGAATCTGAGAGAGAACTTATTTACAATCCCCAGATGTGGCAAGTAAAGAGTGAGCACAGTGAGCTCAGCAGGTACCTATGCCTGGTTACTTCATGGTCCTGGGGATCACTGGAGCTCTGCTTCAGATCCTGTCACCTGCACCAAATACGCGAAAGAGAAAAACCTTAGACTAGTTTAAGTTTCAACTGAGTTTATTCGAGCAAAGAAAACTCAAAACAAAACAGAGCAAAAAGAAGCAAAGTAAAACAAAAATTATTCAAGTATCAATCAGCCCCCTGAACCAGAGCATGGTCAGAAAACTTCAACTAATAACATGATTTGACAGTATTATTAGAAAATGTAAGCACAGGGTAAAAACAGCTTACTTTGCTACAGCTTAATTGGTTGATTGGTTAAAGAGCCTCCAGCAGTTAACTCAATATTGGTGTGGTGTTCAAATAGATGGTCTCCCACAAATACTGTTTACCTGTAAGTTTAAAACAAGTCTAGATTGGGAATGGGGGAAAGGTGAGAGGTTATGACAACTCTCTCCCAAAGTCAGCTTTGCCAAATTTCGGTGACAGGAAAGGTTAGTTTTCCTACAGAGTCCTGGATGTACCTTTTCATCAATTGACATTGAAGTGGGAGGGCTGTGACCAGGCTCCTGAAGGTGCTGCATTAAGGAGGAAAATGTAGGGGGGACTTCTTTCCTTTTGCCCTGAAGGTAAAGGNGGACCTCAGAACTATTGGAATGGAAGTTAGCCTTTGACAAAAGGAGCAGATTGAAGGTGGAAGAGACAGAAAGCAAAGGAAGACAGTGCCTTCCTTGTTCTGGGCATTGTGCTGTGTGCCTTACAAATGTTATCTTGTTTCATCCCTTCAACTTCTTTTTGAAGTAGGCAGAATGCCCATTTTACAGATGACAAAGAATCAAAAATGTAAAGTTACTTGCCCAAGGTCACATAACCAGTGAGTCACACCTGGTCTCAAACACAGAATAGGATGGTTGCAGTGCACATTCTTGGTATGAGCAGACTCATGGGCATGACTAACCAATACTTCTTTGTTTGTTGCTGCATTGAGGAACTTTGACCCGAACTTGACCTCACATTTGTGTCTTCAAAAATATCCCATTCTATACAGAGACATTTCCATGAGAAAATGAGCCATGGAACTGGCTGTGTTTACCCTGTTAGGGGAGTTTTCAGAATGGTCCTGACATGGGGATGCAAAGAAGAGTTATCAATCTCTGGAAACGCAAAGCCAACTTATGGCCTGTGGTTTCTAGCTGAGGAAGGTGGCAGATGGGGGGCTGGGGGGAGGTAGCCCTTGATCACTAAAAGAATTTGCTTCCCTCAGAGTCTGTGGTGCAGATGCAGCATTAGTACCAGAGTGGGAGCAGGGATAGAGCCAGAGGAAGCCTGAATCTACTTCTGAAGATTTCTACCAGTTCTCAAGGCCTTGGTTTTTCATCAAATGTGTTTCTCAGAAACACATTACATTGGCAAGTGGGGCTTTGAGGTCCACAGCTCCCACAGTATGCACAAGACAAGGAAAGTCTCACCCAGGGAGAATGCCCACATCTGTAACAGAGGCAGGAGGGGGAAGGAGGAAGGATGAGGAAATGGGTCCTAGAGACATGGGATCTGACTCAGGCCTGCCTGGCCTAGGTATGTGAGCCTCTCTTCTGGGGATTTCTCAGGGGCCTCTTGTGGCTAGGAGGAATATGAGAACCTAAGCCAACTGAGGGTTGGGAAGTGGAGCCTCCCTCTGTAAGAATTCAGAAGAGAGGGAATGGTTTGGGAATCCAGGACTCCCTTCCAGG
>NW_007740731.1:20149-22261 GCF_000696425.1 Galeopterus variegatus | reverse complement strand
GAAAAACATGAAAGAATGAATGTGGAATTATTTTACATTGGGGGTGCCCTGGGAAATAACTCTCAGCCTGAATAGTCTCTATTTTTTCCTTCAAGAAATATATTTTCTGTGGGAAGGTTGCTGGGAGGTGATTAGCCTACTATATCCTTGTGATTTTTTTCTCTCTCACTGTGTTTCTAGGCTGGTGATTAGTCTTCACTCAATTCCATATTGGCCTTTCTGCACTCAGATATTTTTGAAGGCTTTGGAATTGTGAGAAAGGCTGACTGCTCTTTTGGTATGTTGTTGTAACTTCCTACTTTCCTGGTTGCATCTTTTCCTCAGTGTCCCATTTTTAGGGCAGTCATGAATATGCGCATCTCAGGTCTCCTATGGCAAGGGCCTAACTGATGGAAGCCCCAGGCTACTGCTTTTGAATTCACCACCTCCTTTGCACAGAGATCACGCCACCCATGGGCTCCCAGCAGTGGTATGAAAGCAAGACCAGTTCTGAGAGACGTGGTTTTCCTCTGATGGGAACTGGATGGAGGACTCCCATCAGTGCTGCAGAAACTCTCATCGAACTGTGCTTCAGTCTAATACTTCCTTGCCTTTCTTTCTACTTCCCAGGGATCAGCTCTGCTTCATGGTGCGAGGGCTCTCTCAGGCTCCTTCCACTCCTGCCCCACATTCCATCAGCAGTGTTTTTTTGTAATAAATATCATGCATGTCTCATCTTGGCTGCATCTCAGAGGATAAAATCTAAATCATCATTTGCCTTTTTACTCCTTTTTTCCTTCTCCCATATCTAGGCAGGAACTATATCCCAGTAGGTATTTTGTGTAATGACCTCTCCCCCATGTATATAATAACTTTTGCATCTGTTTTTTCTTCTTTATTTATGTTGCAACTATTCAGGGTGCAACCCTCACCAGTGAACTCAAGGCTGGTGATTAATTCTAATTCTCATTACTGTTACAGGGAACTCACTATATGCCAGTCCTTGTGCTAAGTTCTTTACATGTATCTCATTTGATCCATACAATAACCCTGTCAGGTAGACAGTATTTCTATTTTGCAGATGAAAACACTGTGGCTTAGAGTGGTGAAAAAACTTACCCAAAGGGCTAGAAAGAGGTTGATCCTGGATTTAACTCTAGAACTACCTGTCATCAAGGCTAATGACAATATTAGTAATATCGGCTAAGTGTCATGGAACAATTCTTCAGCGTGCAGCATTTTGGTGAAGTTTTGATTAACTGTTACGTAAAATCTTCAAAATAATGCCATGAAGAAGGTAGTCTTATTGGAATTTTCAGATAAGGAATCTGAGGCTCAGATATGTTAAGAATCATGTGCATGACATTTAAAACTGCAAAAGCATACAGTAAAAAAGAAGAAATGTCTCAAATTGAAAGCAACTTTACAACTTAAAGATATATTTTTAAAAACAAACTAAAGCCAAAGAAAGGAAACAATAAAATTTAGAGTGGAGATAAATAAAATGAGGAATAGAAAAACAGTAAAAAAAAAAAAAGCAATCAAGCAAAAAGTCAGTTTTTAAAAAAAATTGAAAAAATTCACAACCTTTAACTACTTTGACTAACACAAGAAGAGAGAAGATTTGTATCATTAAAATCAGAAATGAAGATTCAGACATTACTAATAATTGTGCAGAAAAAATAATAATTATTAGAGTACTATGAATAATTGTACGGGAATATATTGGATAACCTAGATGAAATGGACAGATTCCTAGAAACACAAAACTTACAAGAAGAAATCATGAAAAAATTAAAAATTTGAATAGTCCTATAACAGTAAGGAGATTAAATCAGTGAAAACTCTTTACAAAACTCAACATTCCTACATGATAAAAGCACTCAAACTAGGAACAGAAGGCAACTACTGCCACATAATAAAGGCCACATATAAAAAGTTCACAGTGAATATCATCATACTCTGTGGTGAAAGGCTGAAAACTTCCCTTGTTAGGTCAGGAACAAGGTACAGATGCCTGCCTTCGCCAGTTTTATTCAACATAGTATTGGAAGTCCTCGCCAGAGCAATTGGGGGAGAAAAACTAAATAAGTGGTATCCAAAATGGAAAAGGTGATATCATCCCTGTCTGCA
>NW_007740731.1:15942-18139 GCF_000696425.1 Galeopterus variegatus | reverse complement strand
TAATCCCCCATGTTCACTGAGCCTGAGTCTCAGATACTAACCTGTTTCTCCCCTCACATGTTGTTGACCCTGAGATTCCCAAGACAGAGGCAGCCCTCCCCTCCTGTTCATGGTTCAAAGCTTGACCTTTCAGGATTTGCCTGGGTTCAGTGTCATGGCCATCCTGGGTGTCCAGGAGTGAGGGTCTCTGTACTTGGACCTGAGGGACTGAGTGGTCTGGCCCTTGGCTATTGTGACTTGCGCTGGCAGTCTGGGTCAGGGGGAACAGATGTTACTCACAGGAAATATTCAGGGTGACTGGGTCACTGCGGCCAGTGCTCACTGGGTTCTGNGGGGAGAAAAACTAAATAAGTGGTATCCAAAATGGAAAAGGTGATATCATCCCTGTCTGCACATTACATGAACTTATATGTAGAAAACCTACAGGTCTGATAAAAAAAAAAAAAAACCTGTTTATCTAATAAAGAAATTCAGCAAAGTTGCAAGATACAAAATCACCATGTAAAAATTAGTTGTATTTCTATAGGATAACAATGAACATTCCAAAAGCAAATTAAGAAAATATTTTATTTATTAGAGTTTCAAAAAGAATAAAATACCTAGAAATAAACTTAACCAGGACTTCTACCTTGAAAACTACAACACATTGTCAAAAGAAAGTTCAGAAGACCTAAATAAATGGAAAGCCACCCCATTTTTATGTACTGGAAGACCTAATATTGTTAAGATGACATTTCTACCCCAAATGATCTACAGATGCAATGAAATCCCTTTTAAAATTCCAGGGACATTTTTTGCAGGTAAAGGAAATCAATCCTAAAATTCACAGGATCACAAGGGACCCCCAAATAGCCAATCTTGAAAAACAATCTTGAAGAAGGAAAACAAAGCTAGAGGACTCTCACTTACTGAATTCAAAATTTGCTACAAAGCTTCAATAGTCAAAACAGTGTAGTATGACAATGTAGTATGGCTATAAAGAAAGACATATAGACCAACGGAATGGAATAGAAAGCCCAGAAATAAATACTTGCATGATTTCTGAAAAGAGTCCCAAGACTATTCAATGGGGAAAAGATAATCTTTTCAATAAATGATTTTGAGAAAACTGGATATTCATGCAAAAGAATGAAGTTGAATCTTTACCTCACACCATGTGCAAAAGTTAATTCAAAATTAATCAAAGACCTAAATGAAAGAACTTAAGCTAGGAAACTTTTAGAAGCAAATATAGGGTGAGAGCTTCGTGCTGTTGGATTTGTCAATAATTTCTCAGCTATGACACCAAAAACATAGGCAAAAAAGAAAAATTAGATAATTGGACTTCATGAAAATTGAAATCTTTTGTGCACCAAAGAACATCAAGAAGGTGAAAATACCACCTACAAAATGGGAGAAATACTTGCAAATCATATATCTCATAAGAAATTAATATCCAGAATATATTCAGAATGACTACAACTCAACAGCAAAACTAAACAACCCAATTAAAAAATGGGCAAAGGACTTGAGTAGACNCTGCCAGCTCTGAGAAGCCCCTCCCACAACATGGATCTTCTAAAGGCTGAGAGAACTCCCTCTACGCATTCCAGTTAGGACCCAAGGTCAGCCATGACAAACCAGACAAGCAAGGCGAGGAGAGAGCCTGCAGAGATGGGAGGGCTGAGGGGGAGAATTAGGGTTTGGTTTGTACCAAAGGGACACAGGCTGAGAAAGAAATTTTTTTTTCTGGATTTTGTTTGCAAACTAGGTAGACTGTATCCCAGAGCTTGGTGCTGATGCTGCAGGGATCCACTTACCAGAGACTGTGATCGTCTTGACTGTGGTCCTGTTGAGGCCTGTGGCAGAGTTATAGGCAAGGCAGGTATAGGATCCACTATCACTCACAGTGATGTGGGGGATAAAGAGCTCTTGTGTGGATTGCTGGGGTCTCCCATTGATAAGCCACGAATACTGTGCAGATGGGTTCGAGGCCGCGTAGCAGAAGAGTCTGAGGTTTGCTCCTGGATGGTAAGATGAGTGTGGAGGGGAAATGATGGGGTCATCTGGGCCATCTGGAGCAAAGAGAATAAAGACACACATGATGTCATCAGGGGTAAAGGGACACTCCTGGTCTTTAGAAGGGCTATAGTATCACTTCAAGCTGTGTCCCAACCTTGTTTTAAAAAGTCCCAACCATAATCCCCCATGTTCACTG
>NW_007740731.1:10605-11669 GCF_000696425.1 Galeopterus variegatus | reverse complement strand
GCATCAGCCAACAACCAGCCTGCCAGTAGCCCTGCCTTTCCCCCTGACCCTCTACAGAGCTGCCAGGGCCTGCTTCACCAGTGTACACCTGCTCCCGGACCAACAGTGATCAGGCAGTGGCCTGCCTTCTCATAGCAAGCCTCTACAGATCCATCAGACTCTGCTGTTTCCTGAAGGACAGCAGAGCAGGCAGTGGCTGTGACCCTCCATGAAAGGCCTCTACAGAGCTTCTGAACCTGGCTGTGCCCTTGTAGGCTTGTTCCAGGCCCAATGCCTGATCCAACGGCCCTCTACAGAGTTGTGACACTCTGCAGCACCAGTGGCCACCTGCTCCCTGAATGACAGCAGAGAGGGCAACAGCTTTCCCTCATTACAGTAGGCCTCCACAGAGCTGCCAGACCTGCCTGCACCCTTGCAGGCTTGGTCCAGGCTTAAGAGCTGATCCAGCAGCCCTCCACAGGGCTGCTGGGCNTAGAGAGCAGAACTACAGGGACTGGCTTGGGGTCAGACAGAGAAAAGGCGAGCTGGAAAAAACCCATCTGTTTACACTGCTGCCACAAATGTCAGTAATCCCTGCCAGAGGAGGGTCCCCCAGTCCTCACAGGCCCCAAACCCAGGTAGAGAGTAACTGGAAGTTTGTGCACTGTCACTCCCTCAGAGTAGAAGCCCAGGGAGACCAACCCAACCCCCAGCCTAAGCAGTTATGTTACAGTGTCATCTTGAAGCTAAACACTGTTCTAGAGTGTAGCCTGCCCGGGCAGCTGGTGGAAACAGTCTTCCTCTATCCTCAGGGCCCACCTTCATTCCACCACATTCACAGGGGTGTCTGCAGTACCACGACTCCAGGTACCTGGTGCCTAGGTTAGACAGAAAGACTGATCCCCCAGCATTTGAACCCACATGGCATCCCTTGCCCCTACCCACCCAGGTGAACAAGCAGACCTACCTGCTCAGAGGGAAACTGCCAGTAAGCGGTGGTCCACCACATTCGCACACACGTGCTCTGCACAACCCATGGGCCTGGTAAGCCCACAGGTGCCCGCATCAGCCAACAACCAGCCTGC
>NW_007740731.1:8293-8856 GCF_000696425.1 Galeopterus variegatus | reverse complement strand
AAAAAATAATTTCATTGTAATCCACTCAGTAAAACTAGGAAAAGCAACTACTCAGTTATGCGTGCAGATATCAGTGTATGGATGGACACAGAAACATGAAAAAGCAAGACAGCGTGATGATCCCAAAGCAACACAGTAAGGCTCCAGCAACAGATGCCAAAGAGGAGGGCAGTTACTAAATGCCAGTAAAGGAATTTCGAATAATGATCTTAATGAGACTCAGTGAGATACAAAGGAATACAGACAAACAGTTCAATGAAATCAGGAAAAAAATTCAGGATCTGAATGAGAAACTTAACAAAGAGATGAAATCAGGAAAAGAACCAAACAAAAATCTTGGAGCTGAGGAATTCAAGGAATAAAATGAAAAATACAATTGAGAGCTTCACCAACAGATTAGATAAAGTGGAAGAGAGAATTTTTGAACTTGAAGACAGATCTTTTGAAATTGCCCAGTCAGAGGGAAAAAGAAATATTTTAAAAAATGAAGAAAGCCTGTGAAAATTATGGGACACCATTAAGTGAACATAATGCAGAGGGGGATGTAGGCACAGTCCAGGCCA
>NW_007740731.1:5035-6993 GCF_000696425.1 Galeopterus variegatus | reverse complement strand
TGTATGTATGTGTGTGTGTGCATGTGTGTGTGAGTGAGTGTGTCTCCTACTCGGTCAAGGTCAGCAGTGTGACCACTATTGCTTCAGTGCCTCTGAACTTGCCATTCCCTCTATTTGGAATACTCTTCCCCGTTGTCTACAGGACTCCCCCACACTGCCCTCAGATCCCTCCTCACATTAGCACATTCTTTGGAGACATCTTCCCTGACCTCCTCCTCTAGAGTCCCTGGGTCTTCACCATCTGACCTTTCCCTGCTCCGTTCCCTCCATGGCTCTTGTCAGCACCTAACCTCACCTTCTAGATCTCTTTGCTTGTGTGTTTTCCTCCCCACTACAGCATGAGCTCCATGAAGGCAGGGGCTTGTGTGATCATTTATATATCACAGTGCCTGGAACAGGCTGAAGATACCTGTGGATGAACTGATGAGTGTTCCCAGGACCTGATGAGTCCTGGTGGTTTTTTGCTAGTTTCTGAGGTAGGTGGTTAAGCACAATGTTTAATGCCCCAGTTGTTTTCTTATATGGAGTGTCCTTCAGACAAAGTTATTATTATCATTTTTCAAAATGTAGTGTTTGGTGATGATTAACTTGGAAGATAAAGAGCAAATGAAATTTTCCTGCCCCTTGTCAATCCCAGAGAAATGTGATTTTCCTGTTGCTGAGCCTTCTCTGTCTCTTTGGTGTCATCTCCCTTCAGGTTCCAAATAGAAGCCACCTGTCCCTCTCAGAGCCCTGTCCTCCCCAGGGACATGCCAGCCAGTCTCTGTGCTCTCATCCACCTGCCCACTCCCAGGGATTGGTCCCCTCTCACCTGTGAGCAGGAGCCCCTGCCATGGGATGTGCCCTTTGCAAGGAGAGGCTGAGGAGAGCTCCATGGTCTCTGCTGCCTGCTTTGTCCTCCGTCTGTGGAGAAGAGCTTCTGCTCCAGTAATGCTCTGAAGCACTGCTGCTGAGATGTGTCAGCTCTGCTGTCCTTCCTCCCTCTGCACTGAGCCTCCTCCCAGGGCAGGAGCACTTCCCAGGGTCATATGGGCAGGGGCGGGGTCTCAGCCAGGAGGCCTTTCTCCCCTACCCTCTCAGTCCTGCCTTCTTTGTGCATATCTCCCCTTTCCCCCTGTCTGTTNTGTGGGGTGGGATCCAGAAGGTTAAAAGTGAAACTAGGAGGGAAGAGCGAGAATAAGTAAATATTGGGACCTATGTATTGGATTGGAAGGATGGAGCCCTAGGTTCTGACTAGGTTTCCTTATCTTTCAGTTAGGGGTGTATGTTTGTATGTGTGTGTGCATGCATGTGTATATGACATGTATGTATGTGTAAGTATGTATGTGTGTGTGTGCATGTGTGTGTGAGTGAGCATGTCTCCTACTCGGTCAAGGTCAGCAGTGTGACCACTATTGCTTCAGTGTCTCTGAACTTGCCATTCCCTCTATTTGGAATGCTCTTCCCTGTTGTCTGCAGGACTCCCCCACACTGCCTGTAGATAACTCCTCACATTTGGGCATTCTTTGGAGACATCTTCCCTGACCTCCTCCTCCAGAGGCCCTGGGTCTTCACTTTCTGACCTTTCCCTGCTCCGTTCCCTCCATGGCTCTTGTCAGCACCTAACCTCACCTTCTAGATCTCTTTGCTTCTGTGTTTTCCTCCCCACTACAGCATGAGCTCCATGAAGGCAGGGGCTTGTGTGATCATTTATGTATCACAGTGCCTGGAACAGGCTGAAGATATCTGTGGAGGAACTGATGAGTGTTCCCAGGGCCCTGCGATTCCTGGTGGGTTTTTGCTAGTTTCTGAGGTAGGTGGTTAAGCACAATGTTTAATGCCCCAGTTCTTTTCTTATATGGAGTGTCCTTCAGACAAAGTTATTATTATCATTTTTCAGAATGTAGTGTTTGCTGATGATTAACTTAGAAAGCAAAGAGCAAACAAGATTTTCCTGCCCCTTCTCAATCCCAGAGAAA
>NW_007740731.1:0-4382 GCF_000696425.1 Galeopterus variegatus | reverse complement strand
ACTGAGCCTCCTCCCAGGGCAGGAGCACTTCTCAGGGTCATATGGGCAGGGGCGGGGTCTCAGCCAGGAGGCCTTTCTCCCCTACCCTCTCAGTCCTGCCTTCTTTGTGCATATCTCCCCTTTCCCCCTGTCTGTTTCATTTCCTCAGGCCACACTTTGAGAACCAATGATGATAGGGATTCCTGTCCACCAAGAGGTTGACCCACAAGCTGCAGCAATGACCTTTGCTGTGTCCTGGCCTTGGGTCTTTCAGTACCACATGGAGGGGCTCTGGGTCCCTAAATCTAGGTCTGATTTTCTCCATGTGTCACAGAAATCAGATAAGCACCTGTTTCTTCTCAATGGTCTCCAATGTGGTGGGAAGGGCACTCCCAGCAGGAGGTGACAAAGTTGACTCTGGGGACTAGAAAGGGGCAGCTGAGTGATGATTGGTGAGAGGAGTTGCCTTCTATCTCAGTGTCACCACCTCGGCCTCAGATCCAGGGACAGAGACCCAGACCTGGGTGTTTCAGAAGGAGCTTTAGGTCCTGGCTGTAAAGGGGTAGGGATCCTGCATGTCCTGGGAAGAGAGGACTGTGGGAAGAGAGGTGTGGTGCTCCATTATCCTGAGGGAAGATTTCATGGAGACCCTCCCTCTTCGTGTGTGTTTTCTGAGCTGTGGCTCAGGGCCCATCTATGTTCTCCCTGGCTGTTCTGGGTGGCCTCTGTCCTCTGCTAGGCTGACTCCTGTGGTCATCTCACCTTTCCCCAAGAAGTTCTAGGAGGAAGTGAGAGCTGTTAGGGCCCACTGGCAGAGCAGATTTCTTAGAGACCCTTAGAAGGAGATGGGACAGAGCAGGTGCAAAGGAGGGACCAAGAAGGGTCTGTTGGAACAAAGGATAGAAATCAAGCACCACCTTTACCTCTTTAGGCAAAGCCAGGCTCATGTCTCAAATGAATTAATTTCCTGAGTGTTGTCTGTGCCTCCTGCTATTGCCCCCTGCAGGGTGTGAGGGACCTGCGGCCAGTGTCAGGGGCTGCACCAGGGATACCGAACAGGCTCCAAATGGTGCGAGTGGCCGTGACTCCTGGGAAGAGCCCACTATGGGCTCTGTCCTACCGGCTGGGTCATCCAGGGTCCTGCTCACTGAGGATCCCCATGTTGCCTACTCAATTCCCTTGTAGGGTGAACCCAGAGAGAGTATTGGGGTTCTCCAGAGGACTGTTGGTTCAGGATTAGGAGGACTGTCCATCAGAGGGATGTACTGTCTTTGTGCTACCCTAGGAGGAGCCCTGGGTATCAGAGGAAGGGCCTGGGGAGGAGTCTTGAGGCTTTAGTGAGAGGATGCTGCCTGGATTGCTGGTCTCCAGAATGCCCTGTGTATCCCTCCATCACAGCAGTGGGGGTGAACCCACAAAGTCACCTGTGTCTCTGTCTGTTGTCTGCTCTAGACCTCCCCACAGGTCCCAGGAACTGGATCAGCACCCATCTGGAGACTCAGCTGGGGAATCTGTGGGTTCCTTTGTTAAGGGAGGGGAGGCATGTGGGCCCTCCACCCTCCTGCATAAGCAGATTCTGCGTTATCCTGTCCTGTCCTGCATAGGAAGTTTCCCACATTCCTGAGGACTCCTTGGGTTGTGGAGGATCCTCCCGGGCCCTAGCCAGGTGTCCCCACAGACCTGGGACCATTGGGGCTGAGGAGTCCCCCCTGACTTTCTTTGTGGTCAGGGTGGAGCTCAATCCTGCCCTGGTGGTCACTGCACCTGGGATGGAAGATGCACAGTTTGTACAAGGTCAGGCATCTTTGTGAGAAGAGGAAGGACATAGGTTTCTCATCCTGATGCCATCCATTTAATGAGTGTTAGTTGAGCATCTGTTCCATGTCATGCACTGTGCTGTGTTCTGGGAATTCCACAGATAAACATGGTCCCTGAACTTGTGGAGTTTCCTGGTGGCAGTGAAGATGGGTACTCAGTGAACATGACGGAAGGAAGGAGTTAGTGATAATGGAGAGCAGGGCTGTGAAGGGACAGAGACTGGGGAGTCCAGAGCCTGTGAAGGGGCCAGCTTCACTCACTGCATGTGACCTGTGTCTTCACATGGAGACCTACAATTAGAAGTTTCCTATACTTAATATAATGTCATTATGTCACTGTGCTGAAACCCTTTATTTTAAATTTTTATTTATTATTAGCATATTCACTCTTTAAAATTGTGATATTTTTTATGCTCTTTTCCCGACCTATCACTTCCCAAACCCCCTCCCCCCATCTCCAGTATCCTTCGATTTCTAAAAGTTCAACTTATTGTAGTCTTTTCTTTCTTTCCTTCATTCCTTCCTTCTTCTCTCCATCCTCCCTCCCTCCCTTCCTTTGTTCCTAGCAGCCAGTTATGAGTGAGAACATGCAGTTTTTCTGTTTCTTTGCCTGGCTTATTTCACTTAACGTGATTTCTTCCAGACTCATCCATGTTGCTGCAAATGGCATTATTTCACTCTTTTTTTGTGGATGAGTAGTATTCCATTGTGTATATATACCACATTTTCTTTGTCCAGTCATCCATCGATGGACACTTAGTTTGGTTCCATATTTTGGCTATTGTAAATAGAGCTGCAATGAACATGGGAGTGCAGTATCCCTTCAAAATGGTGATTTCCATTCCTCTGGATATATACCCAGCAGTGGGATTGCTGGATCCTATGGTAGTTCTATCTGTAGTAGTTTGAGAAACCTCCATAATGCCTATGCTAGTTTAAAGTCCCACCAACAGTGTAGAAGAGTTTCCCTCTCCCCACGTCCTCACCAGAATCTGTTATTCTTGATCTTTTTAAGAACGGCCAGTCTGAATGTGGCGAGATGATATCACAATGTGGGCGGTTTTTTGTTGTTATTGTTGTTTTATTTTTAAATTTTATTTTATTTTGTCAATGTACAATGTAGTTCATTATTGTGGCCCATTACCAAAACCTCCCTCTCCCCCTCTCCCCCATTTGCATTTCTCTGATGACTAGTGATGCTGAGCATTTTTTCATGCACCTATTGGCCATTTGTATGTCTTCCACTGAAAAATGCCTATTCACTATTCACCTCCTTTGCCCATTTTAAAATTAGTTATTTGTTTTTTTACTGTATAGTAATTTGAGTTTTGTATATTCTTGATATTAATCCCTTATCAGATGTGTATCATTTGCAAATATTTTCTCCCACTCCACAGGTTGTCTTTCTGATCTGTTTATCATTTCTTTTGCTGTGCAGAAGGTTTTTAGTTTGATATAATCCCATTTATTTATTTTTTCTATAGTTTCTTGTGCTTGTGGGGTCTTGTGCATAAAGCCTTTTGCAAGTCCTATTACCTGGAGTGTTTCCTCTATTTTTTCCTTTAGTAATATTATGGTTTCAAGTCTTATATTTAAGTGTTTAATCCATTTATTGTTGATTTTGGTATATTGTAAGAGGTACAGGTCCAATTTCATTTTTCTGCATATGGATGTCTAATTTTCCCAGCACCACTTATTGAAGAGGCAGTCTTTTCCCCAATGTATGTTCTTGCTGCCTTTGTTACATCAGTTGGATGTAAGCATCGGTTGATTCCGAGGTTATCTATTCTGTTCCATTAATCTGTTCATCTGTTTTTATGCCAGTACCACACTGATTTGGTTACAATAGCTTTGTAATATAATTTAAAGTTGGGTAGTGTTATGCCTCCACCTTTATTTATTTGGTTGGTTAGGATTGCTTTAGATATTCAGTGTCTTTTGTTTTTCCATATGAATGTTTGGACTGTATTTTTTTTCTATTTCTGTGAAGAATGCCATTGGTATTTTGATGGGGATTGCATTTTGATGTAGATTGATTTGGGTAGAATGGACATTTTCACAGTGTTAATTCTTCCCATCCAAGGGCATGGTACATCTTTCCACTTTTTTGTATCCTGTTTAGTTGCTTTCATTAACATTTTTTAGTTCTCATTGTAGAGATCTTTCACCTCCTTCATTAAATTGATACCTAGGTATTTTATTTCTTTGGTGACTATTGTAAATGGGCTTGCTTTCTTGATTTCATTTTCCACTAGCTTGTTATTGAAGTATAAAAACGCTATTGATTTTGGGGTGTTGATTTTGTATCCTGCAACATTACTGAAATTGTTCATCAGCTATAACAGTTTTGTGGTAGAGTCTATATGTTTTTATGTATATGAGATCATGTCATCAGCAAACAAGGAAAGTTTGGCCTCATCCTCTTCAATCTTAATGACCTTTATTTCTTTCTCTTGTCTGATTGCTCAGGTTAGTACTCCCAATACTGTGTTAAAAGAGGACCGGTGATAAAATAAAGATGGCAACGGGTCTCGAACGCCCGCGTCAGGAAACAGCGCGATCCTGAGAGCTGTGTGCTGTGATACC
>NW_007740730.1:28613-28911 GCF_000696425.1 Galeopterus variegatus | reverse complement strand
GATATTTGCATGCTTTTGGAAGATTTTAGAGAGCTATTTCAAATAATTGTAGAGATAATAAAGTGAAATACATAAATTTTAATGTTTTACATCTCCAGTTTTTGTGAAAAATTGAGGCCATACTTTCTATAGAGTATTTTGTTATTCATCTGTTATTCAGTTTGCACATTTGTTATTTGACCAAATAAATATGCAGATCTTTAAAAAAGAAGAGTAAGAAAGAAAATAAAGATTGAAAAGTAACTTTTCAATTTAAATAAATAAATCAATGTACAACAAAATGAAAACAAGTATTTTT
>NW_007740730.1:22265-23075 GCF_000696425.1 Galeopterus variegatus | reverse complement strand
TGGAGGAGAAGATACCAGCCTTTATCCCCCACAAAACAATAAACACAGACAACTGTCCACAAACAAAAATAGCCCTGAGAGTACTCAAGGCCCATTAAAGAACCTGCAAGTAAAGAGTGGAGCAAAAAATGGAGAATATCTACTCAGAAAGAAGCACAGATGAGACTGGCACACCCAAGACATAAGGGGATGGCTAGAAACAAAGTAAAAAAGTGGAGGCTATCAGTGCCAGCCATGCAGCAGGAACACCATGGTCCCAGAGGCATGCTCAGTGGAGACACTGAAATCTTTTGCTACTGAGGTAACTAATAGCCATGTCCAATGGGGAACCCCAGAGAGGGAGATGTGACTGCATACCCCAGCCCCCTTCAAAAAGCAGCCACTGTTGTGCCACTTTGGACTAGAGCCTCCACTTCTCNCTGCACTTTACATATTGCTACCATCATGGCAGCAGAGAAAGAGGGGCTGTGCCCTGGGTACCAGTGTCATTACTGCCCTATACCCAAGGCAATATTCCCTCTTGTGTCTTCAAGCTTCAGGCCTCAGCTCTATGGCCACTGCATGGGCACCACTCATCAGACACAGGTGTCACTGCAATAGGGAAGGGGCTGATGCCAGACAAAGTGCAAAGAGAGATCTATTCATCTTCAGCATCCCCAGTGGGAGTAAAAGCAATTAGGAATACCTCAGAAGCCATTCCCAGAGAAGACCCCATCACATCAACTCTCTCTGTCACTGTGGGCATCCACAGCATTGCCTGATGAGAATACTTGTGATCTTCATCAACTCTGATCTCAACTGACAGAACTG
>NW_007740730.1:19999-21446 GCF_000696425.1 Galeopterus variegatus | reverse complement strand
CAACTGACAGAACTGCATTGAGATTACCCAGCCGCATCCTCAATAGTGCCCAAACCACTGCACCCCAATGTAGCCAGTGCCCCAGCACATCTCCTCCCACAGGGGAAGGTGTTTCCACACCAAAATAGCTGGTAAAGTCTGAAAGAGGTGACTGTACAACCAAATGTACTGACAGCAATACAAAACATCTGGAAACATGAAAAATCAAGGAGACACATAACCACCAAAAGAACACAATAATTTCCAGGAATTGACTCCAAAGAAATGAAGATATATGAACTTCATGACAAAGAATTCAAAATGATAATTTTAAGGAACACCAGAAAACTTCAAGAAAATACCAAAAGAATTCAATAAAATTAGGAAAATAATAGGCAAACAAAACTAGAAATTTAACAGATCATTTGAAATTATTTTTTAAAAAACCCAGAAATTATGAACCTCAAAATTTCATGAGGAATGAAATAAAATAATGTCATAGTGTCAATAGGAGAATTGATCAAACAGAAGGATCTGTGAACTTGACATGTGTTTGAAAATATAACATCAGAAGTGAAAGTAAAAAAAATTAAAAGAAATAAAGAGAACCTATAACATTTATGGGAAAGCATCAAGAAGCAAATATTTAAAGGATAGAAGGTAAAGGAGAAGAGAGAGACAAAGGGATAGAAAACATATTTAAAGAAATAATTTCTAAGAACTTCTCAAATCTGGGGAAATATATAAATACCCAGGTACAAGATGATCAAAGGTCTCCAATCAAATTCAGCCAAACAAAACTACACGAAGATATGTTATAATCACACTATCAAAAATCACAAACAAAAAGAGAACCCTAAGAGCACCAAGAGAAAAGAAGCATATTATACATATGATAGTTCAATAGATTAGCAGCATATTTCTCTCCAAAAACCTTCCAGGCCAGGAAATGAGATGATATACTCAAAGTGCTAATGCAAAAATGTGCCATCCAAGGATACTTTACCAGCAAAACTGTCCTTCAGAAATGAAGGAGAGATAAAGACTTCCTCAGACAAACAAGAAATAAGTAAGTTCATTACCACCAGACCTGTCTTACAAGAAATTCTAAAGGAATTTCTTCAAGCTGTTCATGCTATTTAATAACATGAAAACATATGATAGTATAAAACTTACTATTAAAGGTAAATACACAGTAAATTCAGAATACTCTAATATGTAGATGTCAAGAAGACATAACAGTAATAAATATATATGCACCCAAAATTGGGTCAGACAGATTTATAAAGCAAACATGATTAGACCTAGAAAATGAGATAGACACTAATACCATAATTGTAGGGAACCTGAACACACCACTCTCAACATTGGATGGATAATCTAGGCAAAAAAATCAACAGAGAAACACAGGATCTAAACAACACTTTAGACAAATTGGACTTGGCAGATATCTACAGAACATTCCATC
>NW_007740730.1:15690-19356 GCF_000696425.1 Galeopterus variegatus | reverse complement strand
TGTGTTTGTTGGTTTCTTGGGTTGTAGATAAACTTTTTTTCTTCTCTTCCTTGTTAGCATTTTTAGTTTACTAGTGGGTTTCAATATTTTTTGAGTTTTTATGGCAGTGGTAGTTATTTTTCAGGTACCAAACCCAGTACTCCCTTGATAATTTCTTGTAAGGATGGTTGTGTGGTAGTAAACTCCTGCAGTTTTTGTTTGTCTGAGAAGTATACTATTTGTACTTCATTTTGGATGGATAGCCTTATGGGGTAAAGGATTCTTGGCTGGCATTCTCTGTCTTTTAGTATTTTGAATATATCATCCCATTCTTTTCTGGCTTTTAGGGTTTGTGATGAAAAGTCTGATGTTAGTGTGACTGGGGCTCCCTTACAGGTGATTTGCTGATTCTCTCTTGCAGCTTTTAAGATTCTCTCCTTGTCTTTGAGTTTTGCCAATTTGAGTATAACATGTCTTGGAGAAGACCTTTTTGGGTTGAATATGTTTGGGGATCTTTGAGCTTCTTGAATCTGAAGATCTGTGTCTTTTCTTTTACCTGGGAAGTTTTCTGCCACTATTTTGTTGAATATGTTTTCAATGCAATCTCCTTTTCCTCCCTTTCTGGAATACCCATGATTCAGATATTTGAGCGCCTAAGGTTGTGTTATCTTTCTTAGATTTTCTTCAATGTTTTAAATTTTTTTCTTTTTTTTCATCTGCCACGTTATTTCAAACAGCCCATCTTCAAGGTCAGAAGTTCTCTCTTCTGTTTCTGCAAGCCTGCTGGTTAAACTCTCTGTTTTATTTTTTATTTCATTGAATGAATTCTTCAGCTCAGCAAGCTTTGCTACATTCTTTTTCAGGGCATTGATTTCCTTGTACATTTCTTGTTTCAGGTCCTGTGTACTTTTCCTCATTTTATAGTGTTGTGTAGCTGAGTTTTCTTGTATCTCATTTAGTTTCCTTAGAATTATTGCTCGAAATTCCTTGTCAGTCATTTCATTGGCTTCTTGTTCTATGGGATCTAGAGCTTGAGAGTTATTACCCTTTGGTGGTGTACTTTCTTAATTTTTCATATTTCTGGTTTCTTTCCTTTATTGTTTTTTTAATTATGGCAAGGTTTTTCACAGTCCACTCGTTCAACACTATTGTCTGGCTAGGATCCTGCTGGGGCTGCCAATTTGGCACAGCTGCCTCAGTTCCTGTGGGTGGAAGGTTCGGGCCTCTCTGGGCCATAGGGATTGGATTAGGCTGGGAGTCCAGTAGCGGCACCTATCTGTTGTTACTGCAGAATCAGAAGGTGGCTAGTGACTATTCAGCCTGAATATTCACGAGCAGCCTCCCCGGTGTGGATCCCTGTTCTATCCTGTCTCATGAGGTATCTAAAGTAGTCAAACTCATCAAAGCAGAAAGTAGAATTCATAGTCAGTAGCTGGGGGGAGGGAGAAACAGGGAGTTTCTTTTCAATGAGTATAAAGTTTTAGTCATAGAAGATGAAAAATTTGTAGAGAATTGCTGGACAACGTATTGCTTATACTTAACAATTCTATAGTGGTCACTAGAAATTTATTAAGAGATCTCATGTTATGTGACACTTACCATGCTAAAAAGAAAAAAAAAAAGATAGTAATGAAAAACCAGCATTTTTTATTTGAAAATGTAATTTTCTATGCTTTTATGTCTATTACAGCTTCTAAATAAATTCTGATGATATTGAAGGTTTGTCTATTTCAACCCCCAAAAGTCATGCCAAACACAACATAATAGACAAGGGGATGGTTTTAAAACTAGGGAGAAATGGAAGGGGCAGAACTAACTGGTGTTATCCGCATATATTTCTAGATTAGAAGCAGTGCTGAAGTTGATCCTTTTCCTAATGTTCAAATGAGAAGGAGTCAAAGGAAGTGCATGGTGAGACATTTCTGCTGTAAATACACAAGACACAGTTTTGAATGTGCATAAATGTAAATCAAAGTCTTTTGAATTTTTTCTTTCATTATATTTTAATCTTATTTTTAAATCTAGTTCCCCAATCTTCTTTGACTCAGACTTGAAAACGATGCCCTAAATATTATCAAATAATATACTCAAAAGTCTAAAATTGCCTTAATATCTTCTAGTCTGACTCAATGTTGCTAGTCATAGTTTACCCCTTTGCAATTCAATATCTCCTGCTTACAAATGCCCCTGCCCAGATGCAACATCAGATGCCTTAACTATTTCTTACTAACATTAATTCAATTTTTCTTTGTACTTGCTACAACTGATGTAGAATTTTGCTTACGACATATTTGGCAGAGCACTATTACCATGATGCTTGTGTAAAATGCAAAAACATTGTTAGTGGTTTGGCACTGGAAGTTTGGTGCTTGATAGCTCCTATAGTAACTTGTTGCCTGGCTTTGGGGTAATACTAGCTGAGAATGTTCCTCCTACAGAAAGTGACTGTATTATTGAGGGACTTGTTACTTTACTGCTTAATTGTACCCAGCATTCCATGTACTTTGTAGTCTTTCAGATAAATCTTATGTTTTAATCATTTTATAATTGCTATTCCTTTCTTTTGAAAGTGTCTTTTTAAAAAATTTTTTTTCGTGTTGAGAGGTCAGACTTGTGCCAGTTCATTTAAGAAATGTGTAGCCCTTTATAGAAAGGGCTACACATTTGCAAAGACAGCATCACTTTTAAAATGATTTGCTTTTTTTAAAAAAAATTCCTTCAACTATTCTATGCTACATATTTACATTTTACTACATGGCTTCCTCTGGAAAAGAAATATGGTTGTGCAGTTGCACAGCTTGCAAATTCAACATTAGATTTCTCTGTGGAAGCTTGCAGATGCAAAGAAATTAAATACAGTAAAATTATGTAGGAAATGAATGATCTATAAATTCATTTGAAATGCCCATAGGTACCCACCCTTCCAAACTGGGGTACTTTTAGTGATATGCTGCATTGATTTTCTTGTACGTCACATTACATTGGGTTTGTATGTCTCATTATGCGATGTTATCACTTTATGGTGCTGCGGCTTACGTGGTGACACTGTGAGCATAATGTAATGTGATGTGCCATAGCTGTGAAATGCCATTAAGCTATGACACTCTAGAGAGTCAGTGAATTATGCTATGTCACTATCACAGTTTCAGAAGGCTCAGAGAACTGCAGGAGGCACTTGCCTTGTAAGATCATCTGAATCTTTTTTTTTACCCCATTTGAGTCATACAAAATTGTATGTTGGTAGAATTACCAGTACTACTAACCCCACGGCCATTCGAATTTGCTACTAAGAAACCCACACCTGTCCCTAAAATGGGTTTTTATATCTTTTCATTTCAGCAATTAAGTATGAAGCAATAATGAAACAAAATATTCTTTGTNCTATACTTCATGTGGAAATTAAACAACATTCTACTTAATGACATATGAGTCCAAGAAAAAATTAAACAGGAAATCAAAAAATGTGTTGAAATTGAAGAAAGTAAGGACACATCATACCAAAACCTGTGTGATACTGCAAAAGCAGTACTAAGGGGGAAACTTATCGCATTAAATGCTTACTTCAGAAGAATGGAATGATGGCAAGTAAACAATCTAACACTCCACTTTAAAGAACTAGAAAAGCAAGAACAATCCAAAACCAAAGTTAGTAAATGGAAAGAAATAATTAAGATCAGAGCAGAACTA
>NW_007740730.1:13038-13668 GCF_000696425.1 Galeopterus variegatus | reverse complement strand
AGAAATTAACCCAAACACCTACAGCCATCTGATCTTTGACAATGTCACCAAGTCTATTCACTGGGGAAGAGACGGCCTCTTCAGCAAGTCGTTCTGGGATAACTGGATATCCATATGCAGGAGACTGAAACTAGACCCATATCTCTCACCATATACCAAAATCAACTCAAAATGGATTAAAGAATTAAATATACATCCTGAGGCAATGAAACTCCTTAAAGAAAGCCTAGTGGAAGCATTCTAGGATCTAGGGTTGGGTACAGATTTTGTAAATACAACCCCCAAAGCACAGGCAACCAAAGGAAAAATAAACAAATGGGATTATGTCAAACTAAAATGCTTCTGCACAGCAAAAGAAACAATTAGGAGAGTGAAAAGACAACCAACNGATGGAAAGATATCACATGCTCTTGGATTGGAAGAATTAACATTGTGAAAATGTCCATACTTCCCAAGTGATCTACAGATTCAATGCAATCCCCATCAAAATTCCAATGACATTTTTCTCAAATATGGAAAAAACTATCGTAAAATTGATACGGAATAACAAAAGACCACAAATAGCCAAAGCAATCTTGAGCAAAAGAAAATAAAGCTGGAGGCATAACACTGCCTGACTTTAAACTATAC
>NW_007740730.1:9807-10248 GCF_000696425.1 Galeopterus variegatus | reverse complement strand
GCTCCATATCCACACCAGCTTGTACTGGCTTTGTAATTCTGTGAAATATCTCAAACTGCAAAACAACAAAGAACATCTCCAAAGCAATCACATTGCCAAAAGGGTGAGTTCCCTGAGTAGATAGTAAAAATGCATAAGTAATAATTAGGTTCACTGTCTTATTAGTCTCTGTGATTTTCTGAGTTTTCTCCTACTTTGGACGATTTATGACATACTCATGCAGATGGATAAATGGATATCCTGAATAACAGCTCAAGTGTGTCTGAGTTCATCCTGCTAGGACTTTCCAGCTCTCAAGAAATTCAAATAATCTTTTTGCAATCTTTCTTCTTGCTATATAGTCATTGTTGTGGGAAATCTCTTCATTGTTATCTCTGTGGTATTTGGTAACCATCTTCACTCCCCCATGTATTTCCTTCTGGCAAATTTATCATTTTTTGA
>NW_007740730.1:8383-8612 GCF_000696425.1 Galeopterus variegatus | reverse complement strand
TGTTCAGGTCCCCTGCTATTATGGTATTAGTGTCTATTTCCTTCTTTAGGTCTAATTGAGTGCTTTATAAATCTGGCTACTCCAACATTGGGTGCGTATATATTTATGATTGTTATGTCTTCTTGATGTGTGAATCCTTTTATCATTATGTAGTGGCCCTCATTATCCCTTTTTTTGGTTTTTAGTTTAAAGTCTATTTTATCAGATATAAGAATACCTACTCCAGCTC
>NW_007740730.1:5751-6232 GCF_000696425.1 Galeopterus variegatus | reverse complement strand
TTCTATAGGATCTAGAGGTTGAGAGTTATTACCCTTTGGTGGTATACTTTCTTGATTTTTCATATTTATGGTATCTTTCCTTTGTTGTCTAGTCATTGTGGCAAGGGATTTCATGGTCCACTGGTTTGACATTATTGTCTGGCTAGGATCCTGCCGGGACTGACAATTTGGCTTGGCTGCCTCAGTGTCTACTTAGTTGTCTCCTGGTGCCTTGGGCATGTGGTTGCCATGGGTCTTGGGCCTCTCCAAGGAGGTGCCTCTCTGGTTGGCATGCACTCTTCCAGGCTGGGGATGGTGTCCGGCTGTGGCAAGACCTTTCTTCTAGGTCATGTGCTGGTGCCATGGGCTGCATGGTCTCCACAGGACTTGGGCCTCTCCAGGGGTGCACCTCTCTGGTTGGTGCACATTCGTCTGGGCTGCAGATGGGGTCCAGCAGTGGTGAGGCCTACCTGCTCAGCTGCATGCTGGTGCCACAGGGATC
>NW_007740730.1:3530-3835 GCF_000696425.1 Galeopterus variegatus | reverse complement strand
AAATAAAAATTTTAAATAAAGTGTGTGATCTGGACCAACAGGAAATCAACAAACAAAACACAACAAAAACCTGGATAGGATCCATTTTGCCACTTTCTAACTGTATGTCGCTGCAAAATATTTTTATTGCTTTAACTTTATTTTTATCATGTATAATATGAGCCAAATAAGTATCTCATAAAGATGTTTTAAAACTTAAGAGAGATGTAAAATTCTTAAATTTCTTATTGCAGTGTTAATTAATTTGTACTTAGTAACACAATGAACTTATTTTATACATAAAATGAGATCAGTGTACAAAAAAA
>NW_007740730.1:0-527 GCF_000696425.1 Galeopterus variegatus | reverse complement strand
ATAAGAATCTACAGAGATGAAATGTAAACCATTTTTTTCTAAAGTAAATGATACAGAAAAAACTTTTTGAATGGCTACCACAGAGGAAGATAATTTCACAAAATAATGTTGACTAAAAAAGTCAGATAAAAAAAGAGTACACACTGTATCAATTTATTTAAACAGTGTACAAAAATAGGCAAAACTAAGGTGTTAAAAAGTCCAACAGTGGTTATTCTTGAAGGGGAATTGGGGACCGAGAGGGGACATGGAAAGGGCTTCCTAAGTGCTGCTAATATTCTGTTTCATGAAGTAGTTAAGAGTTACATGGGAGCANGAGTTGTTTTCCATCAACAATATGTAATATAGCCACTTGAAGAAGGAATTGTGAAGGTCTTGAATGTAAATGCTTTCAGCTAGATAGCCAAGCCACTTTTTATTTTACTGTGTCATTAACACCAATCTTCATGTGCTGTCAGTTACATACTGCAGTGTGAAATGCACTCCTATCCAGGTATATCATATATTATACATGTAAATAAATCTAT
>NW_007740729.1:28491-28702 GCF_000696425.1 Galeopterus variegatus | reverse complement strand
AGAGGCCATGAAGCAGCACAACTACATTTCTTTTTAAAATAGTCATTGTCCTTCTTCTACTCATTCCCCAGCTATTTATTTGGGTATCATCACACAGACATCTTCAAGAGAATATTCTATGCTTGCAAAGGGAAAGTGGCAGAAAGGGAGAACACAGGAAAGGATTTGAGGAATGCCATGAGTACCTGTAGGGTACAAGTAGGGAGAATAG
>NW_007740729.1:27281-28370 GCF_000696425.1 Galeopterus variegatus | reverse complement strand
GGACCGGTCTACACATGGGATCCGAACCCTCAGTGGGAGCGCCGCCACGCTCCCAAGCGCCACACTCTACCAAGTGCGCCACCGGGCTGGCCCATCTTGACTTTTATTAATCATCATTTCCTATGTCTTTTTTGTACACCATTCGTGGTTTATCCATACGGTTTTTGTTAAGTCATATAGGAAGGTAGGGTTTTGTCCAACTCTTTCTAGTTACGAAGAGGGTTACTATAAACATTGTTGGGCATGTTGATTTGTCTTTCCTTTTTGGATCATTTCCATGAAAATAAGAAACCATTAGCTAACCGAGGTGAGAAGACAAATCAATCCCAGCATCACCTGGTGTCCCCTTCACACATTCTGACCATCATTGCTCTTCCTTCTAAAGTGGTGAATTTCAAATTGAGGTTGGGGTCTTTGATGGATTCTCCGGGCCCCAAGAGTGCAACACCCTCTCCCCCAGCACGTTCCCAGTCTTTACTGCAAGACTGAGGGTAGCAAAAGCCAGAACAGTTGCTGGGTAGGCCCAGGTGTCAGGCTCGTCTGAGGATCATTCCTATCCTCTCCATTCTGCATCTTGGAGAAATCATTGGCTGTATCTCTCTGTTTTCTCATTTATTCCTCAACTGTTCTTTCTGCTATTCATATACTGAATTTTTAATGATGAATTTTTTTCATTTGTATAATGTTTAGTTGATTCTTTTTCATGGATGCACTATCGGCTTACAGCTGTCTGAGGATATTAATTCTGCTCTTCTAAAGTCCTCTGTGCTTTCTCTGTTAACTTTGATTCATTGGCTTTAAACTGTTAAGTTTGTTTGGGTTTGTTTTCTGTCCTTAATGGAGTTAGCTTTCTCACATTGTTTGGTCACTCCTGAGTACCACTCATCTTTGTAGTTGGAATTCTGCTGCTTACAGCGCTAGGGGAGAGGGTGGGATGTGACTAGTAAGGGAGTGCACTCCTTCCAGGGTTCGGGACCCTGTGCTTTTCTAACATCAGCTGCTCCTGCCTGGAGAAAGACATCCTTTGCTGCCTTGTCTGAGGAGGAAGGATATGGGGCTCATGTGCCTCGGGCTGGTCCTAGTGCAGTG
>NW_007740729.1:25282-25903 GCF_000696425.1 Galeopterus variegatus | reverse complement strand
TTATTGGACATGCAGCACAGGCACTGAAATGAGCCAGTCTCAGCTACATGAAGCATCTTGAGTTTACAAACAGAATGTTGAGTTAAAGAAGCAAGATAGAAAATAACACACATAATATTATTCCATTTATATACAGTTCAAGGAGAGGCAAAACTAAATTGTGCTGTCTATGGCTGATATATAATAGGTAAAACTACATTTGAAAAGCAAGGAAATTATTCTAAAAGTCAGGATAGTGGTTACCTTTACAGGTCNAAATAAATGTTAATATACTTTTTAAACCCATATAATCAAAATATTATTTCAATGTGTAATCACTATATACTCTCCTACTGAGATATTCTATTTTTATACTGTCTTCAAAACACACAACAAATTATTATTTCTACTTGTAATTAGTGTAAAATTATTAATTAGGCAGTTTGCACTCTTTTTCCACGCTAACTCTTTGGAATCTCAATTCGGTTGCTAAATTTCCACTAGAAACACTTAGTCTGTGTTGAGATTTCATAAAATTTGCAGTTCAAAAAGTAGCATCATATAGCCAAGTTGTTGCAAATGTATTAAACATTTTCTAATACCTGCATCAGGTATCAGTTTTTAAATTTAAAAATAATTAAA
>NW_007740729.1:22429-23426 GCF_000696425.1 Galeopterus variegatus | reverse complement strand
TGTTAATTTGAATGCCATTAACCCAGAATTTTATGATAATTTAATCTAAATTAACATTTAAGTATTAATTAACTAAACAAATGAATTATGCAAGTAATATTAAGAATGGTTAAGGGAACCAAGAGAATGACTGGTATTAACAATTTCAATGCAGGAATTGTTATACTCATATTAAAAATAGATGTTTCAAAATAATGGTTAAATGGTATAGCTAGAAATGTTTGTGTAGTATTTCTGTCTGTTTTGAGATACCATGTTGTTTGCTGTGAAAGCTTGAATTTTATCTTCATGGATCCAGAGGTGTGTATGTCATTAATTCTTACTAAGCTAATTAATGATGCTCTTTAGCAGACAGATTCTTCATTCAAATGTAGAAGGCTTAAGGGAAGGTGGGTATAAACAGCCTCATGTGACATTAAAAATAGTCCTTTGAACTATCAAACCTTCTATGCCTTATGAGGATGACCACTTTCATATTGGTCTTCTTGGGCACCGCTGCCATCTGGCCTCCCAAACTGCACACACACATTCTGGAGAAAAACAAACGAGAAAACTGCTCAGTGGAGTAGGCCCTTCATTACTTCTACTATGACATACTTTGTTAAGCTCATAATCCCATGTTGGCATGTGTATTCTCATTCATTAGAAAATATGCCAGTCAATAAATAAAAGCTCAAAAAGAATAATATGCCAAGCACTGTGCCCACTATTGGAGACACAAAGATGAGAAAGACAGGGTCGCTACCTTCTAGGAAATCATGATCTCTCAGGGTAAAGAAACACATAAGCTCAAACCACAATACAACAAGCACTAAGTGGGTGACAGTGCTGCAGAGCAGCAGAAGAGGCCATGAAGCAGCACAACTACATTTCTTTTTAAAATAGTCATTGTCCTTCTTCTACTCATTCCCCAGCTATTTATTTGGGTATCATCACACAGACATCTTCAAGAGAATATTCTATGCTTGCAAAGGGAAAGTGGCAGAAAGGGAGAACA
>NW_007740729.1:20341-21429 GCF_000696425.1 Galeopterus variegatus | reverse complement strand
TAGTGTGAGCATTATTACATGATCAGAGTGAATTGTGATAGAGCAATGGCTGTCAGCCAGTGTGATTTTGCACCCAGGTGACATTTGGCAATGTATGGAGACATTTTGGGTCGTCACAACTGTGGGTGTGCTTCTTGCATATAGTGGGCAGAGACCAGGAATGCTGCTGAACAACCTACAATGTACAGGACAAACCCCCACAACAAAGAACTATCCAGCTCAAAATGTCAAAATGTCAAATAGCACTGAAGTTGTGAAACCCTGTTCTAGAGAAATGAAGATCACTTAACACAAGTATCTACTGAGAATTGCACTGTTTTGTATCTAATACACCACACGTGTAAATATGAGTATAAATCATAAGCCAGTAGCTTCCACAGTGGTATTTCTTTGGTGTATGGAGAAAGTATTGAGATTATGTTTCATTGTGTATAAATTTAGAATTACTTTCAGAACATCTTTTTTCTTCTTGTCATTTGGCTTGTGTCTTTTTATTTTTATTTTTTTTGTAGAAATCTTCGTTGCAACTTAATCAGCGAAGTGAGCTTTGGAACATTTCAGGCGTGGCACGGCTTTCAGTTTTTAAATGAGTTGTAAGTGAAATAGAAGATACAAATGTAAAAAACTATTTATGTATAAAAACACCATACAGTTCTCTGTTAGCTGGGTATAAGCCATTATGAATGCTGAAAAGTATGTCTTAAGATCCATTCATTTTTTTCAAATAGGGAAACTAAGGTACAAAGAGGCCAAGAAGCTTGTGTACACATGCTCTGCCTTCCTTGGTAGTGATCTTGGACATGGGCAATAAAAGGCACCAAGCAAGTAACACTCAAATTAGCATCACTGTGTGTGCCAGTTAGCTTACTTGGGAGAACATAGCACTAAGAACACCAAGGTCATGGGTTCGGATCCCAGTATGGGCCAGCTGCCAAAAAAAAAGAAAGAAGATGTTCCGAAAGAAATTCTAAATTTATACACAATGAAACATAATCTCAATGCTTTCTCTATACACCAAAGAAATACCACTGTGGAAGCTACTGGCTTATGATTTACACTCATATTTACACGTGTGGTGTATTAGATAC
>NW_007740729.1:15540-20331 GCF_000696425.1 Galeopterus variegatus | reverse complement strand
CTTGCATATAGTGGGCAGAGACCAGGAATGCTGCTGAACAACCTACAATGTACAGGACAAACCCCCACAACAAAGAACTATCCAGCTCAAAATGTCAAAATGTCAAATAGCACTGAAGTTGTGAAACCCTGTTCTAGAGAAATGAAGATCACTTAACACAAGTATCTACTGAGAATTGCACTGTTTTGTATCTAATACACCACACGTGTAAATATGAGTATAAATCATAAGCCAGTAGCTTCCACAGTGGTATTTCTTTGGTGTATGGAGAAAGTATTGAGATTATGTTTCATTGTGTATAAATTTAGAATTACTTTCAGAACATCTTTTTTCTTCTTGTCATTTGGCTTGTGTCTTTTTATTTTTATTTTTTTTGTAGAAATCTTCGTTGCAACTTAATCAGCGAAGTGAGCTTTGGAACATTTCAGGCGTGGCACGGCTTTCAGTTTTTAAATGAGTTGTAAGTGAAATAGAAGATACAAATGTAAAAAACTATTTATGTATAAAAACACCATACAGTTCTCTGTTAGCTGGGTATAAGCCATTATGAATGCTGAAAAGTATGTCTTAAGATCCATTCATTTTTTTCAAATAGGGAAACTAAGGTACAAAGAGGCCAAGAAGCTTGTGCAACATATATGACATGCTCTGTCTTCCTTGGTAGTGATCTTTGACATGGGCAATAAAAGGCACCAAGCAAGTAACACTCAAATTAGCATCACTGTTTGGGCCAGGTCATGGGTTTGGATCCCAATAGGGGCCAGCTGCCAAAAAAAAAAAGAAAGAAAGAACTTAGTATAGTTATAGGAGGCCGTATGATGCTGCCCTGATACATGAATGGTTTTTGAAACTACGCTGAATTTAAATTAGATTTCTGCTCATGAGCAGAGTTCCTAACTGCTTGTACTAGTCCATTTTTGTTGCTTATAACAAAATACTTGGAACTGGGTAATTTATAACGAAAATGAAATTTATTGCTTACAGTTTCTGAGGCTGGGAAGCCCAAAGTCCATCTGGTGATGGTGACAGTGATTCAGGGATCTCACATTACAAGATGGTGGAAGCCAAGAGCAGAGAGAGCAAGAGAAAGCCCTCAGAACCACCCCCCTGACCACCATTTTTAATCCATCCACTACTGCATGGTCCTGCAATCCAATCACCTCTTCAAGGCTCCACCTTTCAATTACCATAATAAGATTTCTCACACTGTTAACAGTCACAGTGGGGCTAAGTTTGTAATACATCAAACTTGGGGGACACAATTCATGCTTCAGTGAGTTTTGGGGCAACATAATTCAATCCACTACAGTGCTTAAGCATGTTTAACATGTAGCTGCGGAGAACAAAGCTTAACACAAAGTCCTCCAGGGAGCAAAAGGTGTGCAGATGCTTTCTCAGTGCCAGTTTCTTATAAATCGTGAAGTAGAAAGAATTTCAGAAAACCTCTCCTGGAGTACTCCTCTCCCCAATCACCCAGAACGTTAGTTTTCAAAATTATGTACCTCTGAAGTTATGAATTATCTGTGTGCAATGCAAAGCTTTGAGGTGTGGGAAAAGATGGTGTTTATGTTAAGCTACAGTGTGAAAAATATCTGTAAAGAAAAGACATTGCTCTAGCCCAGTTTCATATACTTCTTTCTGGACTGCTCTGTAACAAAAAGTATTGAAGGATTTACTCCCTTTCAGCTCAAGATGTCTGTGATTGCTCTGTGACACAGGCAAATCCTAGGGGGCATGTTCAATGGCCTGCAGGGGATTTTTGACTCAAGGTGAAGATTTACTTTTTTTTTAGTGACTGGTTTGTTTGGGGATCTGAACCCTTGACCTTGGTGTTATCAACACCGCACTCTAACCAACTGAGCTAACTGGCCAGTTGAAGGTTCTCCTCTAAACCTGACTTTAGAAAGGACAGTCCACCTGTCTTGTGGTTCAGAAACCCAGTTTCACACAGTTCATCTTGGGTTAGAGGGAGGGTTCAGGATGTGTTTGTAGCTGGATGACCAGTTCCTGCATGTGCCCATCTGTGGTAGCCTCTTCTGTCCCCTCATCAATTTGCTGATGCCTGACTTGGGGAAAGAACAGTGGGCATCTGCTTTGCTTTCCCCTGTGCATCAGAGAGCTGTCTCGGGCCCCTCCAAGAGGTTTTGGTAGCGTCAATACAAATTTCTTAACCAAGAGGTTTTGGTAATGTCAATACAAATATCTTAAACCACCTTTACTAAGCTTTTTATATCACAGAAAGTCCTTCATAAGAATCCAAGTTTCATGGTGGTTATATAGGCAATACGGGGAAAAAAATTACAAATAATAAAGCTTAATGAGTTAATTCAAAAACATTCACTAGGTGCCATGCCCACTGTGTGCTAGGTACTGTTCTAAGTGCAGGGGGTCCAAATTGGAATAGGACAGGGACTTTGTCCACAAGAGACTTTCACACTGGAAGGAGGAAGATGGATATTAGTGGGAAAACATATGAGGGCCATGCCAGGATCTGTGCTGCAGGGTAACAAGATAGGGAGATGACAACATAGGAATGTGTGGTGGGTTAGGGAGGACTTATAACAGTGGAGGCACCAACTTGTTTATCTTGAGTTTCTATTTTCATCTTAAAGAGCAGAAACAGGCATTTGCTTCATGGTGATTAAAAAGTAAGAGCTAACTCATGTTGGAAACTAATACTCATATCATGTGATCTGGATAGAGCTGTACCCCTCAAACTGATTCACAGTTACTTTCAAAGATTAGCACAAGGTCCCAATACAGCAAGTATACATTGGGGGCTGGCTCCTTTGTTTGGGGTCAAGTCTTTCTAATGAACAAAGCTAATTTGCTTGAGGAAACACTTGCCATAATTAGATATAAGCATCTCTTTCCAAAGGTAGGTTGCCAAGGGAGGGTGTCAATAATTTTATGACTGATATGACACAGTTCTGGGATGTTTACAAGTTGAAACAGTTGTTTTTCCTTGAATTACAAAAGTTCATAAAAATGTGCCAGCTGAGATGGATTTATCATGAATTGAATGGAGCCTAAGCTTCAGGTCTTCTCACTTGCACAGGCCCTTTCCAAGGTCCTGGGAGGGGCCCTAGCAATTTTTATATTCATAATTTTGCATGTTTTATTAGAGAGGATTTCCCGGATTAGATAATATTCAGGCCCCACAAAACCTGGCTTCACCTGTAGGTTCCAGGTAATTACAACCTCGTAAATCTCTTGCATAAAGTCCCTATGATATTGACAAACACTGAGTGAACAGTCTATTTTGCATCTGAAATCCACCTCAAAGACGTGCCAAGAGCTTATTAGTAAGGTACCACTCTTTGAATGGTAGTAATATTCAAATCTCTCTCAGATGAAATCAGGAATGAAATATATTATGGAAAAACCAGCAGTGGTTGATAATCCTAAATGTTAAGTATACTGTTTTCCCTGACTTTAAATTGCATCTCCTTCATTCACCTACACAAGTCCAGACTGATGGCTTATTTTTAAAAATTCTTTTAGTTGCTTCATTCATTCTAACAATCCGAGCTCCGTGATTTTAAAAACTGAAGGAGTCTGATGTAGATAGAGCACATGCACATTCTGGCTTGTGTGTGGCACATCAGTATTGTACCAAAGAACATAAGCACTGAGAGAATAAGAGGAAAATCCAAACTATACCCCCATTGAATTATTATCCCACTACTGAGAATATCAATGAGATAGATATGGCCCCACTACGAAAGCAAATTGAGCTGTGGTCACAGAGACACTCTATTGCTTCTTATGCCATCCCCCACCCCTAGTCCCTAACCCTAAACCATGGTAGTTGCAGACACGCAGAAGTTTGCACACTTCAGGGTGTGCTCATCACCTTTTGGTATGTACTGGAATCCTGGCAGCTTCTTCTCAGATTCAGAGAGGCATAAACATTAAAATGAAGATAACAATGTGGGCCTGTCCTTTGGAGTAATTTAGGGTGGCTGTTTAATTTGTGATGGTTCAAAAGTTTTGAGATTGTCACACCCAGTAACTATTTTACATTTTTCTCCCACTGCCTGTTATTCTTCCCACCTGTATAACAAGGTATCTTTTCTTCTCTTGGAAGCTTAGTAATTCTTCCTCTGCCCTGTAACATTTCTTTAATACCTACATTTATGAGGTGCTTATTATGTCCCAGGCATTATATTAGTACTTATGCAAGTGAGAGAACATGCCTAAAGTTCTTAGAATAGCGTTTGGCACGTGGTAAATGCTCGGTACATGTTCTCTCCTGTATCTCATTTTAATTTTTAATAATGCTCAGCCAGTGAGCGAACCGGCCATCCCTATATGGGATCTGAACCCGTGGCCTTGGTGTTACCAGCACCACACTCTCCCGAGTGAGCCATGGGCCAGCCCCTGAAGATGAGGAAGTTAAAACTCAGAAATGTTGGATAACTTGCCTTAGGTTCACACCATTAAGAAGTGGCAGAACCACTTACAAGTCACGAAGCTCTTTGTTCCCTTGTAATAGGAGCTGAATGATGACAATTCAGCTTTTTATGCATTTTATCTTGAAGTTAGTTTCTAAGTTGAATAGGACCTTTAGAGCAGAGAACTCCTTTTCCACCTGAGAACTCCCCACTTCTGGAGCTGCTGGCCAGGCCACCTCTGGATATCCCCAGGGTTTCTGCTTACTGGCAAGTACAGATACGACATCATTACTGCTGAGCACCTGCCCTGTGCCCAGTCCATGCTAGGTGCTTTACACATGCTCTTTCATTTAATCCTCAAACTGCCCTGTGAGGTAAATGATACTAAGTCAGT
>NW_007740729.1:11283-13681 GCF_000696425.1 Galeopterus variegatus | reverse complement strand
GAAGAAATGAGTATTCAAACCCTGTCCCCCTTTTTAAATTGAGCTGTCTTTTTATTGACTTATAAGACTTCTTTATATATTCCAGATATTCTGGGTACTAGAATTTTATCATATGTATTATTTGCAAATATTTTTCCCATTCTGTGAGTTGTTTTTTCCCTCTCTTGATAGTGTCCTTTGAAGCACAAAAGTTTTTCATTTTAATGACATTTGTCTATTTTTCCTTTGGTTTGTTTGTACTTTTGGTGTCATATCTAAGAAATTGTTGCCTAATCCAATTCCATGCTGTTCATTCCATGCTGTGCCGTCCAGCAGTTCAGAGCAGGTACCTTTATACTCTTAGTACACAATAGCGGCCACAAGCCAAGCATTACATAATTCCAGCAATCATGTTGAGTCAGTAAATGAGCACACATGTGCAGTTACACTACTTTTATAACTTGTTTCTAGTGAATGTGCTGAATCTTGCCCATTTCTAACAGACCTAAGGTGAGAGTTCCTGATTAAACTTTTCTACTTTCCTTACAGGGTCCAACTTTATTATTTTGCACTTGGATGTCCAGATGTTACAGCACCATTTGAAAAGACTAACATTTCCACATTGAATTGTTTTGGCATCCTTGTTAAAAATCAATTGACCACAAATGTGGGGGTTTATTTCTGGACTGTCAGTTTTATTCCACTGATTTTTATGTCTGTCCTTATTCTAGTACCACATGGTGATGCTATAGATTTAAATGGGGTTTTGAAATTGGGAAGTTTGAGTCCTCCCACTTTGTTCTTCTTTTTCAAGATTGTTTTGGCTGTTCTGGGTCCCTTGAATTGCCACGTGAATTTTAGAATTTTCAATTTCTGGAAAGAAGCCATCTGGAATTTTGATAGGAATTATGCTGAAACCATAGATCAATTTGTGAAATTATGTCATCTTAACAGTATAGTCTTCTGATCCATGAACACAGAATGTCTTTCTGTTTATTTAGATCTTCTTTCATTTCTTTCAACAATCTTTGTAGTTTTCAATGTACAAGTATCACACCTCTTTGGTTAAATTTATTCCTAAGTATTTTATTCTTTTCAATGCTATTATACATGGAATTGTTTTCTTCATGCCATTTTCAGAGTATTCATTGCTAGTGTGTAGAAGTAAAACTAATTTTTGCATATTGATCTTGTGTCCTGCAACTTTGCTGAACTCATTTATTAGAACTAATAGCTTTTTTCTGTGTATGGATTCTTTATAGTTTTCTACATGTAATATCATGTCATCTGCAAATCAAGATAGTTTTACTTCTTTTTACTACTTTCCAATATGGATGCTTTTTTGTTTTGTCTGGCAAATTGCCCTGGCTAGAACCTTCAATATGATGTTGAGTAGAAGTGGTAAGAATGGACATTCTTGCCTTGTCCTTAATGTTAGGAAGAAAACTCTCAGTTTTAAACTATTAAGTATGATGTTAGCCATAGAGGTTTGTCAAGCTCTGTTAGGAAGTATGATGTTAGCCATAGATTTTTCATAGAGGTTTGTCAAGCTCTGTTAGGTTGAGGATGTTCCCTTCTATTCCTGCTTGATGTTTTCATAATGCAAAGGTGTTCTAATTTTTTAAATGCTTTTACTGTATCTATTGTTTTTTTTTTTTCCTTTTTGTCTTTTTTTTTTTACTGACCGGTAACAGGATTGCAACCCTCGGTGTCGCGCCCGTACCGTGCTCAGCCAGTGAGCGGGAACTGGTCTCCAAGTGGGATCCGAACCCTAGGCGGGAGCGCCACCGTGCTCCCCAGTGGCACACTCTCCAGTGCGCCACCGGGCCAGCCCTACTGTATCTATTGTAATCATCATGTGTTTTTTCTTTTATTCTATTCATACGGAGTATTACAACGATTGATTTTTATATGTTGAATTAACCTTGCATTCCTGGGGTAAATCCCACTTGGTCGTGGTGTACAGTCCTTTGATATACTCTTGAATTTGGTTTGCAAGTATTTGCTGAGGATTTTTGCATTTATATTCATAAGAGACATTGATCTGTAAATTTCTTGTGATAGCTTTGATTTTAGTATCACAGTAATACCAGCCTTAGGAAATGTTCTCTCCTCTTCTGTATTTTAGAAGACTTCATGAAGGTTTGATGTTAATTTAAACATTTGGTAGATTCAACAATGAAGCTGTCTGGTCCTGAGCTTTTCTTTGTGAGAAGTTTTTGGATCACTAACTCAATCTCTTTGCATGATATAGGTCTATTTCAGATGTTCTATTTCTTCTCAAGTTAGTTTCAGTAGCTTGTTTCTTTCTAGGAATGTGTCCATTTCATCCAGATTATCTATTTTACTGGCATGCAGTTGTTAATAACTTTCCCTTATAATCCTTTTATGTCTGTAAGGTTGGTAGTAGTGTGCTCTC
>NW_007740729.1:7580-9631 GCF_000696425.1 Galeopterus variegatus | reverse complement strand
TTTTTTTCTTTGAACCATTGATTATTTAGGACTGTGTTTAATTTCCATGTATTTGTGAATTTCCCAGATTTATTTCTGTTAGTGATTTCTAATTTCCACTGTGGTTGATAAACATACTTTGTATGATTTGAGTCACTTTGAATTTATTGAGACTTGTCTTAGGATCTAACATATGGTCTCTCCTGGAGAATATTCTATGTGCGCTCATGAGAAGAACATGTCTTTTACTAATTTTTTGTTGAATTTTTTGGGAAGTGTTCTGTAGATATGTTATTGTTGAATTGTCTATTTCTCCAATTATGTCAGTTTTTATTTCATGTATTTTGGGGCTCTGTTGTTAGATGCAAATATATTTATAATTGTTTTATCTTCTTAATGGATTGAGCCTTTTATCATTACCNAGCTGTCTGGTCCTGAGCTTTTCTTTGTGAGAAGTTTTTGGACCACTAACTCAATCTCTTTGCTTGATATAGGTCTATTTCAGATGTTCTATTTCTTCTCAAGTTAGTTTCAGTAGCTCGTTTCTTTCTAGGAATGTGTCGGTTTCATCCAGATTATCTAATTTACTGGCATGCAGTTGTTCATAACTTTCCCTTATAATTCTTTTATGTCTGTAAGGTTGGTAGTAATGTGCCCTCTTTCATTTTTTATTTTAATAATTTGAGTCTTCTCTCTTTTCTTGATCAGTCTNAAAAAAAAAAATAGAATAAAAAAATAAAAAAAGAAAGTTCCCGTACCCTCTCTACACACATACAGTTTCTCCGACTATTGACATGTTATATTAGTGTGGCACATTTGTTACAATTATTATTATTATTATTATTTTTTAAAGATGATGGGTAAGGGGATCTTAACCCTTGACTTGGTGTTGTCAGCACCACACTCTCCAAAGTGAGCTAACCAGCCATCCTTATATAGGAATCTAAACCCATGGCCTTGGTGTTATCAGCACCACACCCTCCCAAGTGAGCTATGGGCTGGCCCCCATTTGTTACAATTATGAACTAATATTGATATATTATTATTTACTTAATTTTACATTAGGTTTGTGTTGTACAGTTCTTTGGATTTTGCCAAATGCGTAATGTCATGTATTCATGATTGCAGTCATTGTATTTGCTGCCCAAAAAATCCTCTATGCTCCACCTATTTATCTGTCCCATCCTCCTGCCCTCAAAGACTGGCAACCAGTGATCTTTTCCCCATTATGCACCTTCATTTTTTTTCATGTCAAAGTATTTTCTAATTTCTCTTGTGATTTTTTTTCTTTGAACCATTGATTATTTAGGACTGTGTTTAATTTCCATGTATTTGTGAATTNCACAGAGCTCACCAGTGACTTACAGGTGTTAATGTCCCCCTCCACCCCAAAAAGGAAAAAAGCAGAGAACACTTAAAGCCCTAGTTGGAGGAACCATCCTTAACCAGTCACATGACACAATCTTTCTCTTCGTAACATTATCTTATTGAATATTAACTAGTGTTTTGAATCAAGTTAATGGCACTAAAAAAAAAAAAAAGGAAGAATATACTAGAAATGGAAGAATAGGGGAGGTCACAAGGGACCAGCTGCATGGCTCCCCGCTTTACCACTGACTCATTTTGGCCTTGGTGAAGGAAGAGTCTGAATCTTTTTTTTTTTTTTTTCCTTTTTGTCTTTTTTCATGACCGGTAATGGAATCGCAACCCTCGGTGTCGCGCTCGCACAGCACTCAACCAGTGAGCGGACCGGTCTCTATATGGGATCCGAACCCTTGGCGGGAGCGCCACCGCACTCCCAAGCACTGCACTCTACCAAGTGCGCCAACGGGCCAGCCCAAGAGTCTGAATCTTTACTTCTTTTTTTTTCCATCTACCAACATATATTTTCTCCTTACACCTGGTGCTTTATGTATTACAACATGGTTCTTTTTAAATTGAGATATCCACATACCGTAAAATGCAGCACTATAAAGTGTACAATTCAGTGATGTTTAGTACATTCACAAGGTTGTACAACAATCACCATTATTTAATTCCAGAACATTTTCACCACCCTGAAAAGAAACAGC
>NW_007740729.1:4606-6742 GCF_000696425.1 Galeopterus variegatus | reverse complement strand
CATTCTGTCACCTGCCTTTTAGTTGGGAGAGTTTAATCCATTTAATTTAATGTAATTAGTGACAAAGAAGAATTTCTACCTGCTATTCTGCTACTTGTTTTCACGGTCTTATGTCTCTTTCATTTCTCACTACCTCCATTACTGCCTTCTTTTGTGTTAAGTAGATATTTCAAATGTAACATTTCAATTGCCTTATTTCTTTTGCTATATATATTTGAGTTATTTTCTTAGCAGTTGCCCTGGGCACTACCATTTACATGTTACTGTAATTCTAATTCATATTATTACCAACTAAGTTTTAATAATAGACATAAAATTTGCTCCTCTATAGCTCCACTCTCACCATGTCCTTTCTACTGTTATTGTCCCACATTACATCTTTATACATTTTGTGTCCATCAACATAGATTTATAATTATTGCTTTATGCAATTGATCTTTTAAATCAGATAGGAGATAAAAGATGTTAAAAAATACATTATTCTGTCTTTTATACTTACCTACATAGTTAGGTGCTTTTTATTTCTTCATGTGGATTCAAGTTACTACCTACTGTCCTTCAGTTCAGTCTGAAGGACCCCTTTTAGTATTTCTTGCAGGGAAGGTCTTCTAGCAACAGACTCTTAGTTTTTGTGTATCTAGCATAGTTTTGCCAAATAATAGAATTCTTGGCTGACAGATTTTTTTTTTCTTCCAGCACTTCGAATATGCCATCTCACTGCCTTCTAGCCTCCATTGTTTCTGATGAGAAATCAGCTATTAATCTTACTGAGGATTCCTTGTGTGTGATAAGTTGCTTTTCTTTTGCTACTTTCAATATGGTCTGTCTTCGGCTTCTGACAGTTTGATTATGATGTGTCTAGGTGTGGATCTCTTTGAGTTTATCCTACTTGGAGTTCCTTCAGCTTCTTGAATGTGTAAATTAATGTTTTCCATCAGGTTTGGGAAGTTTGGGTCATTTTTCTTCAAATATTCTTTCTGCTCCTTTGTCTTTCCCTCCTCCTTCTGAAACTCCCATTATGTGTATGTTAGTAAACTTGATGGTGTCTCACAAATGGGTCTCTGAGACTCCATTCATTTTTTATTCTTCTTTCTTTTTTCTCAGACTCAATAATCTCAATTGACTTTCAAGTTCCTAATTCTTTTTTCTTCCTGCTCATATCTGCTATTGGACCCTCTAGTAAATTTTTCATCTTAGTTGCAATACTTTCTAACCCCAGAATTTCTATTTTTATCCTTTTTATAATTTTTATCTATCTATTGTTGTTCTATAATGAGACATTGTCCTCACACTTCCCTTTAGTTATTTAGTCTATAGAACTAAATGATTTTCTTTATCTCTTGAACATATTTTAAATAGCTGAATTAAATCTTCATCTAGTAAGTCTAACACCTGGGCTTCCAAAGAAATGGTTTCTACTGATTGCTTTTTTTCCCCCTGTGTATGGGCCATACTTTGCTTCCTTGCATTTCTCATGAATTTTTTTTGAAAACTGGATATTTTAAATAATATAATGTAGCAATTCTGGAAATCAGATCCCCACCCCCAGGGTTTGGTGTTATTGCGGCTTGTTTTAGTAGTTGCTGTTTATGTAGTGACTTTTCTGAACTAATTTTGTAAAGTCTGTGTTCTTTGTCTTGTGTGGCCACTGAAGTCTTTACTTGGTTATCTCAGTGGTCAGCTAATGATTGAACAGAGCTTTCATTAAATGCCTGGAACCAATAAGTCTCTGAGTTTTTGCCAAGGGGCTACGTGTGCGTAGTAGGGCATGCCTTCAGCACTCAGCCACCAGTTTACAGCTCTGCCTTAACTCCCACTTCCTGCTGTGCAGAAACTAAAGATCAGCCAGGGTTGAGAGTTTAGGGCCTTCTCAGGTCTTTCCTGACCATACTCACAGTCCTACACATGTGTATGGCTTTCCACATTTTAAGAATATATCTCATGATGTTCCAGTTTCCCANCTTGATGGTGTCTCACAAATGGGTCTCTGAGACTCCATTCATTTTTTATTCTTCTTTCTTTTTTCTCAGACTCAATAATCTCAATTGACTTTCAAGTTCCTAATTCTTTTTTCTTCCTGCTCATATCTGCTATTGGACCCTCTAGTAAATTTTTCATCTTAGTTGCAATACTTTC
>NW_007740729.1:1429-3606 GCF_000696425.1 Galeopterus variegatus | reverse complement strand
ATTAGGCCATTTTTCATTATTCATTGCCTCATGTAGCTGTCATTTTAGAACAATTGCCTGTAATTGTTTTCTAAAAACATCCTCTGGTGAGAAACTTTTAGCACTGGGTAGCTCTCAGTCAGATCAAATAAGCAAACTTTTCAAGTGAGACCTTCCAGGGAACCACCAGACAGGTTAAATAATGACAACTGATCGGGAATGAGGTTTTGAAGGAGCACCAGCTCCATTCTGTTCCCTCTGGCAGTGGGGATATGGGCTAATTTTCAGGTTACCAATGATCTGGACAGTGAGGGATGGTCTAGGGCAAGTTAAAATGATACAAATCTCACTGTTGTTACAGAAATTCAGCTATTTTTTTGGAATATTCATATGCTGCTTGGCTGCTACAAGCCTTGGTTAAATTTCCAGAGTTCTGAAAAAGTTGATTCTGATCATTTATACCATTTTTTGTTGTTGTTGCCTTTATGGAGGGATGAAGTTTCAGATGTCCTTACTCCACCATTTTCACCGACGTCACCTACAGCATGGTTTGAAATCTCTAGTCTCAATGACCATGGATTAATTAAATATTTAATCATGGAAAATGATTGGAGGAAAGGAGTAAAAAGAGAAACTGTAATTCTCACAGTGGCTTTCCCAGATAAGTACATGAAGTTTCAAAAGTTTTCCTATATTTAGTCTTCTCAAAATTAAGGTTAAGGGCTGGTTTGTGGCTCACTCAGGAGAGTGCGCTGCTGATAACACCAAGGCCACAGGTTCAGATCCTATATAGGGATGGCTGGTTGGCTCACTGGCTGAGCGTGGTGCTGACAACACCAAGCCAAGTGTTGAAATTCCCTTACCGGTCATCTTTAAAAAAAAAAAATTAAGGTTAAAGTTACAGCTATTTTAAACCCCTTTTCTTTATACAGGTTAAACACAGGCTTTGGAGTCCGAACTGAGTTGAAATTCCAGCTTTCATTCTTATTAGCTTGGCCAGCTAGGACATGTCGTATAACCTCTTTGTGACTCAGTTGCCTCATTCATAAAATGGGGTAATAATATCTACCATATAAAGTTATTCTGAGGATTAAATGTGAAATGCTGATCATAGATTCCTGGCAGCTGAATAAATATTAGCTGTAATAATTATTATTTTTATAATGTTCTGCAAAAGTACACTAATGATTCTTGAATACAGTTAACCTAAAGTTAGATTTTCTTTTCTTTTTTTGTTGTTTTTCTTTGGTTTTTTTGCCATAAAGTATTGAAAAGAAAATGTATTCCAGCATTTTGGAATACAAATTTGGGACCAAAAACAAATTTATTCAATTTATTGATTTAAAAAAAAATGTTATTTATTTAGTCAACAAATATTTATTAAATACCTAGTAAATTTCAGGCACTCTGGCAGGCACAGGGATGACAGTGACAGTAAGATACGTCCCCTGCCCTCAAGCAGCTGACATTCCAGGAGACTGACAAGTATACATGTGATTACATGCAATGTAACAAAGGCTGTGATGTGATACAAGAACACAAGGGCTGGTGTGTGTGTGATGGGAGTATGGTTTTGACCAGTTCCTTCCCTTAGATGTAAACTTTTTCTTTCGCTCCAAAGCCAAGGAATTGGTCCCATTTTTTTCTCCTGGCTTTTTTCAGCACCACACTCTCCAAATTTTTCTCGTGGCTTTTGTTTTCTTTTGTTTTGTTTTGCAGCTGGCTGGTAGGTACATCCAAACCGTTGACCTTGATCTTACAAGGTGGTGCTCCAACTAACTGAATAACCAGCCAGTGTGGTCCAATTTTTTTCTTGACTGGATGGATTAACCATGATTTTTTTTTTTTTAAATTCCTAAAGGTGAAAGGCAAGCACCTTGAATTATGGAGGACACTATACTGTTTCCTGAAGAGTGAGGTCTTTCTACCGGCAAAATCACTTCTAAAATTTTTGACCTGAAAAGTTTTTTGACATACTTTTTCTTTGCTATCCATTTTTTCTGTTCTTTTTCTCTTCTCTACTTTATCTTTTAGTTTCCAAAGGAAGAGGACTTTATGGATTCTAAGTGTGATTTATATGTAAAGACAGAAAATGATGATTTTTCTTTTACGAAAAGTTCCATGCTACAAAAATGAATATAAACTTTTCATTGCATTTTTCAGAACTCTCAATCATAATCCTCTGACTACTATTGAAG
>NW_007740729.1:0-378 GCF_000696425.1 Galeopterus variegatus | reverse complement strand
CGTAGATGTAAAATGCTGGATTACTCTTCTGGGTCCATTCTTTCTATATGAAGATCAGAAGTTTCCACCAGACCCAAAGGAATAATATTAGTCACATGTAATTACCCTTCTAGGGGTTTGAAAATGTGTCAGGCCAACTTATCGGATGCAGTTTTAATCTAAAACTCTTTACATTGTACTGCCAACTCAGCCTTCGTGGACCCGAGAAACACACTTCTGTTTTGACAGTCATAATGTGGTCCTAATAAAGTCATCATTTTGGAGGACTCAGAGAAGGCACCCAAGGTGGGAGAGCATGATTACTTTTCCAGCAGCCCCTGCAAGTTAATAACTAATTAACATTTATTGAGCACTCACCATGTGGCAGGCCCTTTTCAG
>NW_007740728.1:24111-28703 GCF_000696425.1 Galeopterus variegatus | reverse complement strand
TCCTTTGAGTTTTGTCAGACCATCTGAAGGTAGAAAGAAACATATATCCTCCACAGCTAAACGTTACTTCTGACACTTGAAAAAAGTATTTCCTTCATGAGAAATAGGGAATAGACAGGAGAATGGAAAACAGCTCATAACAGGTGAATGGAATTAAAGAAGCAGGGCCTTTGAAAATATATATTTATTTTCAATTTCAGGCTTAGACATCAGCTGCATGATCATTAAAAAACTACTCAAATTTTATGAGCCTCAACTTCTTAATCAGGAAAATGGGAACAGTAATGACAGGGTAATACATGTTTCATAGATATGTCAGTATTAAGTTAGGAAATAATGTTAATGTTCTTACCTCAGTGTCTGACAATTGTGGAGTCCAGGAAATGGAAGCTCCCCCACCCTCACTCCTTTTAATTTTAATTCTATGACTAGTTGGTAAATTGGCTTTATTTTTCAACTTTTATATCACTATAAGACGTCTAAGAAACAGATCAAAGGCCAAAGCAGGCAGGCGTATACATGTGGATACAGCATAGAAAACCGAAGGCTAATTCAGCTCTCTTTCCTTGTTCAATTTTTTGCCTTCTTTAGTCTGAATTCGCTAATAATGATTCTTCAATACATTTTCTTTGTTTCCCCATTTGTCTTCTCATCATCATCTGACTCTTTCTGGTCCTCTGTTTCTCATCTCAGGTTTGAGCCCATGGAAGATTCACCAAACTGCAATCACTACTCTGGTGGATTGTGGCAGTGGAGGCTCCTGCCCTGCTCTGTGGCACCATCGATTTCCTCACCCCTCCATCCTCGTGGTTGTTATGACAGTCTGTGGCTCCAACAGCCTCACTTGCTCTGTGCTGCCTAGTTCATCAAATCTGGACTTCCCTGCTTGATTTTACCTAAAGCCTTACCCTACCTATTCAGGGTATTCCATTTCAGTGTTCAGTTTTCTTTAATCATGCCAGTATTCTCACTTTATAGTGATAAATGCATCTCATTTATTCATTGGCTCATTTGATTTTACTTTAATTTTATCCTCTGGAATATCCTCTTTTTCCAGTCTACTCATGCAGCATTTGAAACCTATAAAGAATTAGATGAAAATCACTGTTATGAAGAAATGTTTCCTTTTTTATTCCAGTGATATCTTCTACATTTTTTTTTTNATATACTAAATGCATTGCACTCAGAATAGGCAGTCCAATGAGAGGATGAAGATCAGGAAACAGGTTACACACCCAGGTGCACCATCCAGCCAGGTGGATGGAGCACAGCCTCTGGGACATGGCAACTGTGGAAAGCAGAGGCCTTTCTCACCTCTCCTCCCACTCATTTCCACTTGGCTCGCTCTTGCAGAAACTTTGTCTGCAAGAGTTAAACAGTGCAAACAAATCATTTAAAAGGAGAAAGATATTAGAATTTGTACACAGATCATAAAAACTTTGTTCTCTGATTTAAANAAAAGGAGAAAGATATTAGAATTTGTACACAGATCATAAAAACTTTGTTCTCTGATTTAAATGTTTAATATATTTTTAAAACTACTTTTTAAAAAAATTATGTAATTATTAAAATTTTATAATTAAAATCAAGTTATAGCCAATGGAGGAAAGGAGAAATAAGCAGTTCATTTTAAAGGGTGTCTATTGACTCCACATTCAATCAGACATGAGTCTATTCTGGTTGAACGTTAACCAAAATAAAAATATATATTTGGATAGAGTCCTGCTATTCAGAGCATTTTACAATGGTCAGTAAGAGCTCCATCACTTGGAAGTCTGTTAGAAATGCAGACTCCTGGGCCACACCTCAGGTCCACTGCACTAAAATCAGCATTTTACAACACCCTCTAGTGATTTGCATATATATTAAGGTTTGAAAATCACTGATTTTGATTACCTTTGATTTCATAGAAATTAAGTAATTTAATGATCTAGTAAAGTATTCTGCTGAATTAAAATTAATTAACCTCAGCTTTTTTTCTTTACTTGTTCTGCGTTGTCCTTTACCACATTTTCTCTCTTCCATTTCCAAACCCAAGATCAAAGAGAATTCATCTTTGCTCCATATACAAGCCAATGCACCACAAAGTACGTAATAAACTAATTCATTCAGAAGGGAATGATCGATAATGCTTCTTTTGTTCTAAGCATGTTGGAACAGGGAAGGTATATATTTTGTATACTTTGGTAACACAACAGTACACTCACACAGACATACATATGCACACACAGACACACAAACACAGAAACACACAATCCTTCATAGCGGAATTAAAATGGAAAGTTTTTATTTTATTTGCCACAGTGAATAAACTTTGGTTTGCATTATTTGGAAAATGTGTGAAACATTATGTTAGTAATTGCACAGAATTATGGTAAAGTTATGTGTAATCCCTACATTAACAACTAAAGCAAATTAAGAATAAAACATCTGCTTATTATGTTTTATAATTTACTATCCACTCATGAATACAAGACAAGGTTTGGTGTTATACCCTTACAACATGATATAAAGTTAAAAGTTTGACATAAACACTTTTACTCTGGGGAAACAAGCAATATTTAATTGCTTCATGTAGAGCAATAATCTCAGGTGTCTATACAGTGCATGTCCAGGGAAACCTGTGTAACGCAAAACTTAATGAGCAAGACAGAAACAGAGATAATGTTTTGATTTTTATTTCTAACTCAATCAGTCACCAGTTTAAACCAAACACATGAATAATAAATTTATAGGAAATTTGAATCAAAGCTATTATGACCATGTCATATTTGTCTGACAGACAAAACTATTCCGTAAAGGTGAAGACTGTAATTAGCTAGAGATTAACACTAAAAAGCAACACAAGCATTATCCTAACTATTTCACAAATTTATAATGATGTCCACTGTGTTAGCAAATAGAATTTGCAGAAAGAAACAAAATTGAGACATCAATTTGTGAGATTCGTGAGATTAATAACTGAATTTTTCATTTTATTAGCCCCTTTGTAGTCTTTCAGAAACCACATAGAATCAACATTTTTACTTGATATTCAGAGTCATCATGTTCAACATCACTTTCTATATATAATAAAAGTACAGGAGAAAGGCACAAAGAACTTTGTAGAACCTTGGGGATAGTGCCCCCAGCCTCGTGTTACTAATTCTACCATACTCTACTCCATACGCCTACCCAGCTGTGGCTTTTCAGTTTTCCTCTGTAACCCTGATGTTCTCATTGCTAAAATGAAATTGAAGAGTATTTTTAAAAACTATTTACCATGCCAATACATGTAAAGAGATTTAAATTTTACAGTCTAATAATTATCTATTGCATAAGTTTCCTAGGGCTGTCACAACACATTGTGACAAATTGGTGGCTTAGAACAACAGACATGTATTTTCTCACAGTTCTCAAGACTGGATGTCTGAAATCAAGTTGCTGTCAGGACTATGCTCCCTCTGACGACACTAGGGGAGAATACTTCCTTGCCTCTGGCTTGTAGCAGCAAAACTTCAATCTTCTTCCATTTTCACTTGGCCTCTTCCCTGTGTGTCTCTTGTGTTGTCCTTTACTGTCTCATAAGGACAATGTCATTGGACTTAGGGCCCACCCTGATTCACCATGATCTCATCTCAATCCTTACATTAATTAAAAGTCCAAAGATCCTACTTCCAGATAATGCCACCTTTGAGGTTCTCAGAGGATATTATTATTTTAGGGGACACTATTTTTTACACAACAGTTGTGTTACTTCACATAGGTTCAGAGGTATTTTACTAAACACTGAAGTGATCAAATAACTGATTTATTACAAGAGGTTTAAAAATCTGACCAGTGAACTGACTAAATCATTTGAAGAATCATCTCTAGTAGAAGCATTAAATTATCCTCAATAAAATAAATCAGATTACTTTGGGGAATATAAATCTTCATCAAAATTTTGCTGGGTGATTCATTAACTTCCTCACTGTGTCTTCGACATCTTTGTTCCTGAGGCTGTAGATCAAAGGGTTGAGCATGGGAATGACCACCGTATAAAATACAGAACCTACTTTGACCGTAAGCCATGAGTTTTTGGAGTGGGGGACACAATAGAGGAACAGGATGGTCCCATGGAAAATGGTGATGATGCTCTGGTGGGAGGCACAGGTAGAGAAATCTTTATGGCACCCACCAGCAGAAGGCATTTTCATGACAGCGTCAAAGATAAAACTATAAGTAGTGGGAACAATTACCAGGCTGCTCACTTCATTGAATATGGTGATGACAAAACAAAGCAGCTGGCTGATGTAGGGGTCAGAGCACAGGACAGAGACAATGACTGAGTGCTCACAGACAAAATTATTCATGATGTTAGACCCACAGAAGGATAAGGCCAAGAGGAAACAGGTGAGTGTCAGGGAGGAGTCTATGCCCCATGCGTAGGGCCCAGACACTAATGACACACAGAGTTTTGGGGACATGACAACTGTGTAGAGGAGAGGGTTACAAACAGCCACAAACCTGTCATAGGCCATCACTGCCAACATGAATGTTTCTGCCACTGCAAATATGGAAGCCAAGAAGAATTGCATGATGCATCCCATAAAGGATGGTTCTGTCTTCCA
>NW_007740728.1:22109-23598 GCF_000696425.1 Galeopterus variegatus | reverse complement strand
GGGATTGATCCTGATGATTATGATCATGCCCAAGTTCCCCAGCACAGTGACTGTGTAGATGCTCAGGAATACCAGGAACAGGGGCACCTGGAGGTCTGGATATTCTGAGAAGCCCAAGAGGATGAAGGTGACTTCAGAACTCTGATTTCCCTCAGCTAGCAACATGATTGTTGTTGGAGAGAATCTGAAATAATGAATATAAAAATAGTAATGATAATATCGAGTACATTTGTGCAACACATACACTGTATTGGGCTTTGTGTATCTCCATACACTGTATTGGAGATTTAAATTAACCATATTAATTTAAATCTCCAAATAACACAGTACATTGTAAAACAAGTATCCCCATATTTTTATGTGATGAAACTGAGGCATATATTAAGGATCTTTCCAGTGATTAGATAGCTTGTTGGTGACGAACTGGGTTCTGAAGTTGATCTTTGACAAGCTGAAGTTGAATGACGTAGTTTTCTTTTAGATAGAGAGAAAACTCTTCCACATTGTTATAGAAAATGTGTCTTCCATAGTTTCATCATTCTGAATGTGTGTGCTTTTAAATAGCACTACTGTAACAATGATTATAAATTTAGCACTAAAAATTATAATAAAATGAACAGGAGTGTTAATGGTTTTAAGGAGATAATTCTGTCAGAATTACAATGGATCCCAGAAAGAGGCAGCTTTTATGAGTCAGCACATGGATTTCTGAGTTACTAAAATATTCATACATTTGGATGTTGAATGAAATACAGCTTTGTATATCTTCAGGCTTTCTGATGATTTCATCTTATGCTGTGATAATTACCTTCCTGTTCTGCAACAGCACAGCAACCAGTGTAGCATCCTGATGAAGTTGCAATTTTGACAGATTCCCTCACTTCTTTGTTTTCTTCCCACATCAGTGCTTTTTCATTTAGTGTCTCTGATGTTCTCAACATACCCATCTATATTGCTTATTCATTATCTTTTAACTTTCCATTACTATTTTTAATCTAACAACTTTATTAGGTGTATTATATATCTAAATAAGCAGAGAACACTGACCTTGAATAATATAAAATATTCTTTTCCCAAGACTTCCATGTTCTTTAGATCAATTGTAGAACATGGTAATAACCACCAATGGTTCCCTAATCACCCTCAACATTTCTGGTGACAGGAACATTACCACTGTAGGCACTGCAGAGGGTTTAGATTAAAGCTACATGTGTGATTGTCTTGTTTTGAGGCATGCAATCTTCATTATATTTATAAATGTTATTTTGAGAAAGAACAAGCATCTCATATGCACAAGCATTCCATAACCACAAAAGTCCCTTTAACTGTTTAATAATGATTTTAAAATAAGTTGAGCCAATAACAAGCACGTCTCTTAATTGTGCATTTTAGTAAAAGACATTAGTATGAATCACATTAGCAAAGACATCCTTTGAGTTTTGTCAGACCATCTGAAGGTAGAAAGAAACATATATCCTCCACAGCTAAA
>NW_007740728.1:9370-20924 GCF_000696425.1 Galeopterus variegatus | reverse complement strand
CCCAAGAATGTCCTTTCCGTTTACTTGTTGTAACAACTTCAAAAAAGTATAGTTTTTATATACAGGAGTTATTATCAGGAAATCAAAATGTCAAGGCACACTCTTTTCACTATTACTTTATGAATATTATTCTTTTCTTTCTACAATATTTTGAGATGCTGAGGACATTATTCCCAGATGATTTAATTATTTAAAACGTACTATGCTATGAACATGGTGGATATCCTAAAAGCAAAAATCAGGATTCATACTGCAGAGAAGGAAGAAGAGATCAGAGCTCAACAACTTGAGCCCTTGTGAAGATGGACTCACTAGAGATGGCATTTAGACTAGTGGAGAATTCCCTCTATAGAGAGAGGTTGCTGTGCTTCTATGTCCCTCGTATGAGTAAAATATAATACAGTCTACATTACCAGCCTGAAAATAACTCACCTGAAAATCCTGTTCTTATTTATTAGTGTCTTCAGAAAAGTTCTCACTGAGAATTCACACATTACTTAAAATATTAAGGTGGCAAATACAGCAGGTGTTCATTTATGCTTAATTAATGTTTCGGGAGTGTATTTCTTACCACCCTGAAGAAGGGAAAAGAGGAGAGAGAGAAAGAGCAAGAAAGAGAGAAAGGCTTGGAAGCCAATTTTGACTCCTAGGAAGAAAATGCAGGGCTTATGTAGGACTTCATGACCTTGGAGATTCAAACTCCAGACAATCTTTATTGATCTATTTATTTTTAGAATTCAAACTCAGAAGTTAGATTAATTGCCTTCCTATGTGTATTGGTAAGAATGTAATTTCTTCTAAATCACTGGAGACAATGCCTTGTCAAAACTACTTCACTGATTTACTTCAGAAAATTTTAACATAGAAAATACACAAATTGACTTAGAAAACATAGTAACTACAATAAAACATAAAGGCAAACATAATTCAGTGTGAATGCAACAATTAAGAGATAAAAGCTGTTAACATTTGCTGTATTATGTTCATGTCTTTTTCTGTATAGTGTATGCATGTATTGAGATGTATAAAAAAAGAGAAGTGCCTTTTGGATTATTTTATTTAACATTAAATACTCATCATTGTCAAAATAAGGAAGGAAGGAAGGATGGATGGAAGGAAGGAAGAAAGAAAGGAATAAAACAACGAAACAAAGAAAGAAAGAGAGAGAAAGAAAGAAAGAAAAAAAAGAAAGAAAAACAGACCACTATAACACATTAAACATTCAGAAGGAGAGAACTGAACTATGGTTCCTAGGAATAGGAAATGGAGAGGGGAGGAGAGGGAGGGAGAAATTGGGTAAAGAATACAAAGACTAATTACTTTTTTAAATGATGAACATGCTAACAATACCTATTCAATCATCACATATTGTACACAAATACTGATAGTCAACTCTGTACCTCATGAATATGTTTAATCAATTATGTTTCAATAAAATAGAAAATCATAATTGTCTGTGGAATCATAGATTCATGCCATTGAAACTAATTAGTGTTTCCTTACAAATATGAGTACACTATTCTTCCAAGCCTATATTAATACAATTAAATTATAAAATATCTTTGTGTCCACACCTTTTTAAAAATAGCACATGTATTTTGGAAGTATGTTTAACTCCTAGAACCACTGGTGTCAACCAATCCATTATTTCCACTACACCTGAACACACCACAATTAGATTCACTTATTCTTTCCCTGGACTGCTGTCAATCTCTCCATTCTTTGCCAGACTCTCCACCAGGGACCACTAGCACAACAGAGGTTGTTCATCACAGGACATAGAATTGTTCCTCTAGATGGCCTAGTTTTGCTCCATAATCCCAGCAATCTGTATTGTTACTTTCCCATGGAATTGGAATAACCTCCACATTGTATCTTTTCTTCACCACTGACACCTTTGCAAGCTGAACCAGCTTTGGGGCTGGTTTTTGCATTAGAGCCACTCAAACCTGGCAGCCCTCTGTATCACCTGGTATATTAGTTATCACTCTGCATGACAGGGTACTACCAGCTCAATGGCTTAAATTAATACACATTTTTATATTACAGTTTCTGTACAGTAGAAGTCATGACCCAGCTTAGCTTATATTATTAGTATAGTAAACTGATATACATTAGAATTCTTCAGGGTTCCACCAGGCTGCAATTAAGGTGCCATCTAGAACTACAGTCTCTTCAGAGGCTATACTTGGGAATGATTTTCTTTCAAGCTCTTCAAGTTGTTCATCTCCTTGCAGATGTTAGACTAAAATCCCCCTTTCTTGTTGATCATTGGCCAGCAGCTACTGTCAGATCCTAAAAGCCACCTGCATTTCTTGACACATGGCCCTCTCCACAGTCCCTCTCACAACATGGCAGCTTACTCACTCAAAATCAGAAATGAAGATAGTTTTTCTAACTTAAGGGAAGGCCTAGGCCCTCCTTTAAGGGCTTTCTGTTTTTATACCAACATCACGTTAGGATAGATTTCCATTTAATTAAGTCAAAATTATATTATTTTGCTCCTGAATTACATACACACAGATCTTCATCCTGCTACATAACATAACATATTCTAGGGAAGGTTCCCATTACCTTTTCCATACTGTATTATTTGGAAGCAAGTCACAGGCCTCCCCACACACAATGGGAGGGGAACACTCAAAGACATATGCACTAGAAAGCGGTAGGCATTACCTTCAGGTTTGTGTATCATACTTTGTATAAGTGCTGGAATAGTATTATCAGGTATGGTATGTGTTGCTTCTAAAACTAAGAGCTATGCTTTCTCACTTTGCATAGGATCCACAAAATTCAAAAATTATTCTTTTATTTGGAGAGGGTAATCTGAAATACCTCTGATTATTTCACCCTTAAAAACATCATTGAAGTGGCAGTTCCCTAAATCTCTTTTGTCTTAAGGCCTCCAGCCTACTAGCCATCTTGTGTTTACATTGTATGATTAGTGTGATGCTCTCAATGGAATGGACAGGTGTGATGTTCTGTATCATGTTCAAGTAGATCTCTTTAAACTAGATTATGACAGACATTGGTGAATTCACAGAGCCACAGAAAAAATTATAATAAAACACTTTTATCTAACCCATGGGAATGTAAATTATTTCTGGTTTTCTCTTGAAATTAGAAAGGAAAATAATATATTTGCAAATCAGTGGGTACACACTATATACCATCAGCCTTATTCATCTATGAAAGGGCTGCTGCTTGGTTGAATTTGTTATTGTCTACAGTCACCACCAAGATACACCTGATATTCTTCTGTTTGAAGAGCTCCTCTTATGATTTCTTTGGTTCCAAGTTCGCAGAAAATATATTTTAGCTATTTTGTTCTGAAAATCTTTGTTCCATTTTTATTTTGAAAAATGTTTAAAGTATAATTCTACAGTTATTTTCTTCACCGATTTAACAATTATTGTCTGCTGACTCATTCTTTCACTGGAGAGTCAGTCATGCTCTTCTTCCTCAGGTAGTGTACAGAATATCACTGCAGACCAACATCTCACCTACAATAACTTTTAAAAAAGGCAAATTTCCATATCCACCAAGTTCACCTGTGTTGTTGCAAATAACACAATTTCCTTCCTTATTAAGGCTGTATAGTACCCATTGCATGTATATATATACCCATTGCATACATATATATATGTATATACATATACACACATATACATGCTACATTTTCTTTATTTGGTCATCTGCCTATGGGCATTTAGGTTGTTTCCATATCTTGACTATTATGAATAATGCTGAAATGAGCATAGGAGTTCAGATGTCTCTTCAACATACTGATTATAGTTCCTCTCCTTTGGATATATACCCAGAAGTGGAATTGCTGGATTATATGATAATTTTATTTTTGCTTTGATGAGAAAAATCAATATTTTTTCCCAAAATGGCTGTATTAATTTACACACCCTCCCACAGTGTACCAGGGTTCCCTTAAATACTGCGAGACATCACTTGCATGTGGAATCTAAGAAAGACAAACTCATAGGACAGAGAGTGTTGGTTACCAGAGAACAGAAGGGAGGTGAAAAAAGGGGAGATGTTGGTCAAAAAGTACAAAGGTTCAGGTAGAGAGGAGAAATAAATTTCAGTGTTTTATTGCACAGTACAATAACCATTGTTAATAACATGTATTGTGTGTTTCAAAAATGCTAAAATAATAGATTTGAAATATTATCATCACAAAAAATGATAAATGATGTTATGGATTTGTTAATCAGCCTGCTTTAATCATTCCAGATTACAAACATATAGCAAAATATCATATTGTACCCCATAAATATACACAATTATTAATGTCAATTTTTTAAAAAAGTAAATTTCTAAATTTATATGTATATATATATATAATTTTATATTTTATATTATATATATATATATAATTTTTTTTTTTTTTGTCTTTTTGTCTTTTTTCGTGACCGGCAACAAGATCGCAACCCTCGGTGTTGCCCCCGCTTCTCGCTCAGCCAGTGAGCGGCTGGTCTGTATGTGGGATCCGAACCCTCAGAGGGAGCGCCGCCGCACTTCCCAAGCGGCGCACTGTAGCAGTGCGCCACCGGGCTGGCCCCTAAATTTATATTTTAAAGAATTCCCTGGAAGTGACTAGGAACATCACTAAAATTCCAACCGGGGAAGACACTTTCCCTCGTGAGCTGCCAGTCACTTCCTATTTCCATCATTGTATGTGCTTATGATTCTGTGAACAGGCTGAATTTTACGTTTGGTCCTTGCAAAAGGTCACTGCTGGCTAAACAATGAATCCAACGGTGCTTTGCAGATACACAAGAATTGAACAATGCATTGAAAACTAAAGAAACTCAAAACTTAGTCTGTTTTTATTCTAAGTTTCTTGAGGTGTATATTTGGACTCTTTATTTGAGATCTTTCTCCTTTTTTTTTTTTAATGTAGGCGTTTATCACTATAATCTTCCCTCATAAGGGATCCTGCAAGTTTTCATATCAGGTGTTTACATTTTTGTTTTGGTCAAGACATTTTCTTAATTTCTCTTTTTCTTTTTTTGGTTATGAATATTCATGAGATACAAAGCTGATTGTCATCCCACATGCCCAAGATTTGAAGGTCAGATCCATGCTGGCAGCATGTCCATTACCACAAATTGCAATTGTACCCTGAATCTCCCACCCAATTATCCCCAACCTCCCTAACCCTCCCCCCCTTCCCCCCACTATACTTTGTATAACAAAGTATGTTCTCTCCCTCTACAAGTCCAATGCACCACTGTGGTCTTTCTTTCCTTCCTTGTTTCTCTCTTAGCTCCCAATTATGAGTGAGTACATGTGGTATTTATCCCTCTGTGATTTTCTTATTTTGCTCAATATGTTTCTTCAAGCTCATCCATGTTATTGCAAATGGGAGAATTTCATTCTTTTCGATGCCACAGAAGTATTCCCTGGTGTATATATGCCACGTTTTCCTTATCCCACCATCCATTGATGGACATTTAGGTTGGATCCATATCTTGGCTATTATAAACAGAGCTGCGATGAACATGGGAGTGCAGGTATCTCTTCAACAGGATGATTTCCATTCCTCTGGGTATATACCAGAAGAGTGATTGCTGGATCATATGTAAGATCTATCTGTAGTTGTTTGAGAAACCTCCATACTGTTTTCCATAGTGGTTGTACTAATATACAGCCCCACCAACAGCACAAGGTAGTTGTTTGAGAAACCTCCATACTGTTTTCCATAGTGGTTGTACTAATATACAGCCCCACAAACAGCACAAGAGTGTTCCCTTCTCTCCACACCCTCACCAACATTTGTTATTCACCATCTTTTTGATAATAGCTAGTCTAACTGGGGCGAGGTGATATCTCAATGTGGTTTTAATTTGCATTTCCCTGATCATTAGTGATGGTGAGCATTTTTGCATTACCTGTTGACCATTTGTATGTCTTCCTTTGAAAAATGTCTATTCAGTAACTTTCCCCATTTTTTAATTGGGTTATTTGTTGTTTTATTGTGTAACTGTTTGAGTTCTTTGTATATTATGGATATTAATCCCTTGTCAGATGAATAGTTAGCAAAAATTTTCTCCCACTCAGTAGGTTGTCATTTCACTCTGTGATTGTTTCCTTTGCTGTCCAGAGCTTTTTAGTTTGATATAGTCCCACTTGTTTACTTTTTTGTTGTTGCTTGTGCTTTCAGGCTCATGTTCATAAAGTGTGTGCCCAGAACTAGTTGCTGAAGGGTTTCACCTATATTTTTAGTAATTTTACAGTTTCCAGGTCTTATACTTAAGTCTTTAATCCATTTTGAGTTGATTTTAGTGTATTGTGAGAGGTACATGTCTAGTTTCATTCTTCTCCATATGGATATCCAATTTTGCCCACACCACTTATTCTAGAGGGAGTCTTTTCCCCAATATAGATTTTTGTTTCTTTGTCCAGTATCAGATGGCTGTAAGCTTGAGGAGTGATTTCCAGGTTCTCAATTCTGCTCCACTGGTCTGAGTGTCTATTTTTGTGCCATTACCATGCTGTTTGGGTCACAATAGCCTTGTAGTATAATTTGAAGTCAGGTAGTGTTATGCCTCCAGCTTTATTCTTTTTGCTCAGGATTGATTTGGTTATTCGGGCTCTTTTGTTGTTCCATATGAAAGTTAAGATTCTTTTTTCCATTTCTGTGAAGAAAGTCATTGGTATTTTGATGGGGATTGCATTGCATCTGTAAATTGCTTTGGATAGTATAGACATTTTCATGGTGTTAATTCTTCCAATCCAAGAGCATGGAATATCTTTCCATGTTTTTGTGTCTTCTTTAATTTCTTTCAGTAGTGGTTTGTAGTTCTCATTGTAGAAATCTTTCACCTCCTTGATAGACAAGGATGCCTATTCTCCTCACTTTTATTTAACATAGTAATGGAGGTACTAGCCGGAAAATCAGGTCAGAGAAGGAAATAAAGGGAATCCAGATTGAAAAAGATGAAGTCAGACTGTCGCTGTTTGCAGATGACATGATACCATATATAGAAAAACCTAAAGACTCTATACAATCTCCTGGAGCTGGTTAATAACTTCAGTAATGTTGCAGGATAAAAAATAAATGCCTCCAAATCAGTTGCATTTATATACTCAAATAATGAACTAATAGAAAGAGAAATAGAGTAAGCCTATTCACAATTGTCACAAAAAAATTAAATACTTAGGGATCAACTTAATTTCTCTTTTGATCTTTTTCTTTGATCCATTTGTTATCCAAAAATGTATGTGTGTGTGTTTAATTTCCACATTTATGTGATGTTTCCAATTTTTGTCTTGTTATTCATTTCCAGTTTAATAACATTGTGATCAGAAAAGGGAATTGATTTGATTTCAATCTTCTTAAATTTGTTAAGTCTTGCTCTGTGGCCTAACATATGATACATCCTGGAGAATATTCCCAGTGTGCTTGAGAAGAAAGTGACCCTTCTTTTATACCAACCAAAAATATTAATTCAAAATGGATTAAATTCCTAAATTTAAAATCTGAAACTGTATAACTTTTGGAAGAAAACATATGGAATAAGCTCCTGGATGTTGGACTTGGCAATGGTGATTTAAATTTGATACCAAGAGCACAGGTGACCAAAGCAAAAATAAACAAGTATGAATACATCAAGCTAACAAGTTCCTTTACATCCAAGCAAACAATTAACAAAATGAAAAGGCAACTCATGAAATGGAAGGAAATATCTGTAAACCATATTTTTATAAGGGGTGTATATGCAAAATATAAAGGGATCGATACAACTCAATAGCAAAACAACAAAGTAAATAAATAAGTAAGTAAGTAAGTAAATAAATAAATAAATAATAATTTTTTTAAAAAACTAGAAAAATGGACAAAAGTCTCGAATAGACATTTTTCCAAATAACACATGCAAATGGTTAATAGGTTTATAAAAGTATGTTCAACATCATGAATCTTCATAAAAATGCAAATCAAAACCACAATATGACATCACCTCTCATCATCTCTTGTCAGTATGGCTGTGATTACAAAGTCAAAAGTAAGAGTTGACAAGGACATAGAGAAAAGAGAACACTTTTACACTGTTAGTGGAGCTTTAGATTTGTAATGCCATTATGGAAAACAGTACAACAGTCCTCAAAAAAACTAAAAACAGACTTACAATACAATACAGCAACCCTACTACTGAGTTAATATCTAAAGGAAAAAAAATAGTATGTCAAATAGATATCTGTACTTGCATGCTGACATGCAGCATTATTCATAATGGTCAAGGTTTGGAACCAACCTAAGAGACCATAAACAAATGAATGGATAAATGAAAAAGGGTACATGTATATATACAATGGAACATTATTCACTCTTGAGAAAGAAGAATGCCATTTGCAACAACATAGATGAAAGTTGAGGACATTATGCTAAACAAAATACACCAGACCCAGAAAGACAAATACTGCATGATATTAGTTATATGTAGATTCTTTTTAAAGAGTCAAACTCACAGTGACAGAGAGTAGAATGATGGTTACTATGGGCTGGGGCAGGGGAAGAAAGGAGATATTCGTCCAATGGAACAAACCTTCATTTTAAGACAAATAAGTACTAGAGACCTAATGTACAGAAAAATGACTATAATGAATAATATTATATTGTATTTTTGATATTTGCTATGAAAGTAAATCTGAGTGTTTTCACTACAAAAAATAGTAACTATGTGAGATGATGGATATGCAAATTTGATTGATGGTAGCAATTATTTTACAATGTATCCATGTATCAAAACACCAGGTTGTATTACCTTAAATATATACAATTCTTATTTGTCAATCATACCTCAATAAGACTAGTAAATGAAAAAAGAAACTCAAAACTCATGACAAGTTCCCACACAGGAATTTGTTGAGTTCTGATGGTGCATGGAAGGCTGGGGATCTGAACCAGAGGGCAGATTGACATCTTCCACAGAAATGACATGATCCTTAGGAGATAAAACCTGACTCAGGAATTGGGAGCTTTCCACAAAAGCTTGACCATCTCCCTTTCAGTATCTGTCTTCTTTTAAGCTGCATTGGGTAGCAGGAGAAAGAATTTAATTAAAACTTTGGGAGAGTAGAGTTTGATCTGTATAAGGTTTTTCAGATCTGATCAAGGTAAACACCTGGCAAGCCTCAGTCAAAACCTCAGGATGGCCACATGCAAGGAACAGGAATCAATCATGGTGTGGGCTGAGTCATGTCAAATCTTTTGTTTGTTCAGCCTCAGAATTGTAATGACTCCTTTACTAATCTAAGGAAGACCTCTCTTATCCTCCTTTTTCCAGAAATTTTATGATAAATCACTGTTTTTAATTCCGTCTGTTTAAAAACCAAGAGTAATTATTTTCTTGTCTGGACCAGATATCAACTCATATAGAGTCTGTCTTTTCTCAGAATCAATAGAAATGTGAAAACCACTTTTTGAAAATGAACAAACTACACTCCTAACTTGTACCTCAATAGGACAATTACATGGGAGGACAATTGACACCTCATTAGTACAATTCTCAAAGACTTGGTAAAATGGATTTTATTAGAAAGTGGTCAAAGGTACAATGCAGGTGAGGATTTATGCACACTACCAAGTGTATGTATATTGTATTATGTACTATATATATATATACACAATTATATATATGATTACATACGTGGTGGGGATTTATGCACACTACCAAGTGTATGTATATTGTATTATGTACTATATATATATACACAATTATATATATGATTACATACGTACGCTTACATATGTATATATGTATGTATGCATGTATGTATGCATGTGTATAATCAATTTCCCTATATTAAAATGACAAGATGTTTCTGTCTTTCCAGTCTCCTTTGTTTACACCAAAATCTCTTTTTAGAAGAAAATCCACCTATTTTAGGAAAATCACCTTTTAAGAGTCAAAAAAGTTCACAGATTTCACAATCACATACTCTCCCTACACTTTCCCTTCTCTATATTATTACATATGCCAGAGGAAGAATTTTTTCCCAAGTTAAAATATTTGATTTTATTTTTCATGGGTAACTAGAAAAAGTGTTGGGTTGTATGGGAAGTCACTGTACAACTTCATAAGACACTGCTAAACTATTTTCAAATTTATCTTACCTTTTACCCCCATGTCAAATATATGAGCATTCCAGTTGCTCGATTTTCTCACAAATACTTGGTATTTCAGTTATATTTGTTTTAGCTATTCTAATGGGTGTTCAGTAATATCTCACTGTGGTTTTAAAAAAGCTTTCATTGATGACTAAAAATACATAGTATCTGTTAAAGTGTTTATCAATAATCTGCATATCTTCTTTTGTCAAGTGTCTGCTTAACTATTTCAAACATTCTTTAAATGAATGATTTGTTTTTGTCATGAGTGTAAGAGTGCTTTATACATTCTAAATACAAATGCATTGTCAGACATACATATTGCAAATATTTAATCATAATCAGTGGCTTACATTTTTATTTTTTAATGGTATCTTTCATTATTAAAAAGCTTCTATCACATTTTTAATGTAGATGAAGTTAATTTTATCAATTTTTAATAAGCTATTTATTTTGGGTTCAATCTAGAACTTTTTCACTCCATTTTTGGAAAAATTCTCCCTTTGTATTATGCTAAAATTTGTGACTTTACCATTTGTGCTTACATCTATGATATGTTTCATTTGATTAAAGGTAATAGTTGTATATGATGTGAGGAAAAGTTAAGCCTCTTTTATCTGTATGGATATCCAGTTTTTCCACTATTATTTGCTAGAATATCATACTTTTTCCATTAAATTATAATGACATATATGTTGAAATTTGAATTACCAATTATGTGGGAATCCATTTTGGGTCTTATTACTCTAAAATGCCATTGCCTTGATTATTCAAATAATTTTTGAAGTGAAATAGCGGATACAGTTAGGGAAAGCAAAGCAATATTTTATTCAATTTTGTTTGCTAGCCAGGAGACTATAATTTTTATGAATTAAAATCACCTTCTGCCTTTTAACCCAACAGAAACCAAAGGGAGAGTTGGTGTACAAGACACAGTAAGCTGAAGTATTTGAAAAAACTGTCTCAAGAGTATGGGCTCCCCAATTACAATTTCCAGGGACTATCCTGAACTATTCATATATTATGACGTGAAAATTAAACTTACTTTGGAATCACATGTATAAAATTCTAGTACATGTAGTAAAGTATTTAAAAATAATTTGTAAACATTGCTGCAGATGGTCAAAATTTTTTTTTTAAATTTGTGATTTACATGGATTACAGCTATTTCACTAAACAGTGATGTATGCAAAAATCAATAATTAAAAAATGATGTTCTGCTATAGATATACCAATAGCCTATTGTTTAAATAATTGGAATCATCAATCACACTGTAAGAGTTGGGCAATCTGTAGTACAGTAAACCATTTTTTGAGACATAAAATAAGTGTAAGAATATTAAATTAAGTTACAAAGCAACTTGGCAACAACTAATTTTTTGAAAGTGTCCTTCACATCTTTGTTCCTAAGGCTATAGATCAATGGGT
>NW_007740728.1:7686-8700 GCF_000696425.1 Galeopterus variegatus | reverse complement strand
TTTGATTTCCTTCAGATAACATCATGATTCCTGTTGGATAAAATAAAACAAAAAGTTATTTGTGGAAAGCAGACTGAAGACAGAAAGGAGACACAGAGAGAGGAAAGAGGCTTCAAGTTTTTCTGTGAAGAGTGACACAGAAGTGTGGTTCTCAAACTGCAGTCCCCAAACAGCAGCAGCAGCAGCACCTGGAACTTCTAATAATTTCAAATTTTCCAGCCTCATCATCAGACTTCTAAATCTAAAATTCTGGGATGAAGCCCACAATTTGTGGTTTAACCTGCCCTCCAGTTGATTTTGATGCATGCTAACGGGTGAGAACCAACAGTGTGGAAAATATATAGTAATCATGCTATTGTTGAAAATTCACACTTTTCAGTATTGTTAATATACAACTGAAACAGAAAATTATGTTACAAAATAAGTTATAGAGAAAGGAGGCAAGAGAGGCAGAACAGAAGCACAGAGAACCTTGTCATCATTCTAAGAATGACACTAAAGATCAAGAAGGTGACTTAACACTGCAGTTGGTGGTACACAAACTTTAGCAATATATTTTTTTTCATTTTCCATATTTTTGAGGCATAATACAGAATTAAGTAACCATAGATTTTTAGATTTGGAATAAACCTCAAAATGTATCTGATCCATTCATTCCATCTAATGTTTCAGAGTTTGCAGCAGAATGTCATCCATGAGATATTTCTATAATCTCCATTAAAGCTTCCATCAATGAGCAGTGCCTCCTGCTGTATTTTTATGTCTTTTAATTACATTCTGTTGAACTTTTATTCTTTTATTACATAAAGTAAGTCAATTAAATTTTTATGAACTATTTATTAATGAACTTCAGGTCATCGCTCCTGATGTACCCACATATATGCAATACATACATACATATATATATATAACTCCATCTTAAAGTTACCAACAATATTTTCATACCAAATATGATCTATGATAGAATGAAAACTGTAAAATGAAAATTGTCCATTTCTAAACCAATAAAAAAAA
>NW_007740728.1:4881-6242 GCF_000696425.1 Galeopterus variegatus | reverse complement strand
ATTAGTTGAAACACTGTGTCTGGTGTCATTGTGATAGATATATTTTTCTTAAATCATTAGGAATAATTACATCATCACATCTATTACATTAACTGCTGTAAGGTATTGAATTATTGAAATAATATGTGTTCTTTGACGATAACATTACTGACAGTCTGAAAATAAGATAAAAAGAACTAATCATAAGTAACTGGTATTAACTGCATTTTAAATTTTGCATTGACATTTATTGTGGAGAAACCTGGCAAAAACTACCTTAAACAAAAGATAAAGGTTACCATCACCAGTAATATGATGTGGACATCACATACCCCTGATACGATGTGTTGAGAAAGGCATTTCACCTTGACATACTTACCCAGAAACCCATAATCTCAGCTTATATCAATTATCAAAATATTACTCAGAAGTATACAGAATGCCTCCTCCCAGTAAGTAGTTATGAAGGGTAACATCTATTGAGACACATTACTATAGTCTAATTTTGCTTGTGTATAAAAATTGTATTAATGAAAACTACTATTTATACACTTTGATATTTGCCTTTTCTTGCTTAACCTTATGGCTGTGAAATTTCATGATGTTGTTCTGAGTATGGGTAATTAAGGATTATTTTTTTCTCATTCTCTGTAACACTTAGTTGAATTAATACAACAAGAATATTTGTATTTGATGCATGTATTGGTTATTTTCAGTTTGAGGCAATTAGAAATAGTGTTCTAAACATTTTTGTCTCTTTGATGCAAATATGTTTGTATTGAGCATATTCCAAGGAAGGGAATTATGAGTTTATACTTCCAAAGAGGTTCCCAAAGGTTTTGATCAACTTTACACTCATACTCAGCAATTATAAAATTTNAAAATATCTCTGGCCATGAAAATAGACCTGTGTAATTTTTAGAGTACTCTGTATGAGCTAGACGTCCACGTTTCCCACCTGAATTGAAGGTACCAAAAGACAAATGAACTAACCTGAAACCAGAATTGCTTGATTAATTTACTGATAATTTCTTTTTATAACTAATGAATCTCCAGCAGTTTTCTTCTCAATAATCAAACATTCCTCAAGATATCAACAGGCTTGTGATTGGCAACAAAAGCAGCAGTATATTTCAATGAGTGTGCAGTAAAACAGCATTTTATTTTCAGGACATAAGAAATCTCAGAGAGTGCTAGGAAAAAACTGAAGGCAGGATGCACGGTCCTAACTCTACTAAACTCTGGATCTTATACCTGCCCGCATGACTGTGGAGCTATAGACCCCATGGAATTATAATTGTAGTATTCCTCAGTGGACTTTAAAACATAGAATTAGTTGAAACACTGTGTCTGGTGTCATTGTGATAGATATATTTTTCTTA
>NW_007740728.1:0-3072 GCF_000696425.1 Galeopterus variegatus | reverse complement strand
CTGTGTTACAAATCTTTATCTTACAACAGAGACTTTATAGACTGAGGAAAATTTCCTGTCCTTTACAAGGTCAATATTTGAGACTGCAAGGCTTTGGAAAACCTGGCCCTGTGAAGTACATTTGCTTTATAGTATATTCCCAAATAGATTGTTTGCTAGTATTTCTTGGGTATTTTTTTGTAGTTTATAGTTAATATGTGCTCTTTTGTATAATAGTTATTACATGCAAGTCTCATACATGTTTCAATGATGTTTCGCAGACTTTCCTAGGTTGATTTCCTTAGTAGCAGTCACCAAAACAAAGATTTAGATGCCAGTAATTTATTGGGAAGAAGATTTTAGTAAGCACCAGTAGCTAAGTTGAAAAGAAAACATTGAAGAATAGTTTTGTTTGTTTGTTTGCTTGTTTGTTTGTTTTAGGACAACTGGGTTTTAGTCCAACCAGAAACCTTGGGAAGACTGTATAAAACCTAGCTCTAGACTGTTCCATAAAGATTTGAGGAAGTTGGGTTATGTATGTACCCTCTACAGTGTATCATTGGTTGAGACCCACTTCTGGAGGTAACATCCTGGCAATTTCAAATTGTCCTACACATGTACTAATCACATTCCTACTACCAGGAAAAAATAGAAAGAAAGTCAGGGGTATTTTCTTAAAAAAAAAAAAAAAAAAAAACCTGAAGAAATACAATAAAATAAAAAATAAGAAGACAGAAGAAATTAATGGAGTAAATAGCAAACATAAAATAGAAGAGATAAACAATTCCAAAATGGTTCTTTGAGAAAGCAAAGTTGATTAAAGTCTCATATATTTAATTAATGGGGAAAAAAACAGAAATAAGGCAAAAATATACACTTTAAGCATTGAAAGAGAGAATCATTTTAGACTGCCAATTTTAGAAGAAGAATATTATGAAAAATATCATGCCAACAACTTTGAAAACAAGTATGATGGATGCATTCTAAAATAAAAATGAATCAATAAAATGGACAATAATGAAGTTAGATCATAATTTTCCTACCAATATTAAAGAAAGTGAATTCGTAATTGAAAACCTTTCTGTGACATGAAAAACTTTTCTATTTTTCTGTGAATTCTAATGTAATGGCTGGATTCCTTGTCCTTCCTTTGTTTAAATCCTTGTTTTTATATTTGTTTTAATTGTATTAGCTAATATCTGCCTGTACATAAGAAGAATCTGGAGTGTGTTAAGGGTTAAACAACTAAGAAGCAGCTTCTGAGTTCTGTAGCTCTGTGGTTACAAGCCTGTCAGTTTTATTTTTAGCTTTCCTGCGTTAAGAGACTGGACTGAACCACAGCTTACCAGCAATTTCCTGCATAGATGAGAGATGAGGTTTCCTTTTGCTGAAGAAGACCTCTACTCAAAACCTTGTACCCAATTTTTAGAAGTATTCTCTCTCCTTAACCACACATCCTGTTTATGTGCCCAGCTGTGAAACGTTGGGCCAGCTGAGATCAGCCCCTTATCCAAAGCCACAGGACCAGTTAACCACCTGTTAAAAGATTCCTGATTTAGAGAACCCTGCCTGGATATAGACAAGGAGCTGATGGAAATGCTGGTTTGCTTGCTTGTTTGAAAAGGTATATAAGTCAAGTTCACCCTACATTCTGGGATCAGGGCTTTGGAATTCTAATCCCCCTAAGCCAGCTGGTTTAATAAATCATCTGACTTCTCCTTCTCTCTGAGTGACTGCATTTTCTTGGTGACATACTTCTATAACACTAATACTATAATTTTTCTCTGGATTGAATAAAAGGAGGCACTTCCCAGTTCATTTTAAGAGGCTAGTATACTTTGTATTTATTTATTTTATTGAAACATAATTGATTGTACATATCTGTGGGGTACAGTTTTGAATATCAATACCTGTGTGCAAAATGTGATGCCTAATCAGGATAATTAGTATATTCAATATTATACAGTGTAATCACTTTTGTGTGTATTTATCAATTTATCACTAACCTCTCAATCCTCCTTTACACCTCTGGTAACATTAGCTCTGTCCTCTCCATTTGAAAGTTCAGTGTATTATTGTGATTGTTCTATCTTTCTTTCTTATTTAAAAGTTATTTATTATTTTATTATTTATGTTTATTATTTTAGTTTCCACTTATGAGTGAGGACATGTGGTATTTCTCTCTGTGCCTGGCTTATTTCATTCACATAATTTTCTATAAGTTCATCCAGGGTTGCTGCGAATATCAGAATTCCATTCTCCTTATGGCAGAGCAGTATTCCATTGTGCATATATACCATGTTTTCCTTATCCTTAAGTCATCTGTCAATGGACATTTATGTTGGTTCCAACTCTTGTCTACTGTAAATAGAGCTATGATATACATGGGAGTATAGATATGCCTTAGACAAAAAAATTTCCATTCTATTGGGTATATATCCAGCAGTGGGATTGTTGGTTCATAAGGCAGTTCTACATATAGTTGTTTGAGGAACCGTGATATTGTTTTCCAAAATGGCTGCACTAATTTACAGTCCAACCACCACTGTAGGAGGATTCACTTTCTAAGCACCCTCACCAACATTTGTGATTCTCTTTTTGATAATAGTTTACTAGGCAGAGATGATGTCTCAGCATCAAATCAATGGATTTGATTTGCATTTCCCCGATGCTTTATGATTTTGACCATTTTTTATGTCCACCAGCCATTCATATATATTCCTCTGAGAAATGCCTATTCATCTCCTTTGCACATTTTTTAATAAGGTTACTTTTTTTACTGTTAAGTTCTTTGAGTTTCTTGTATATTCTGGATATTAATCCCTTGTCAGATTCATAGTTTACAAATATTTTCTCCCATTCTGTAAGTTGTCTTTTTGCTGTGTTAATTATTTCCTTTGCTGTGCAGTTTTTTAGTTTGATATAATCCCATTTGTTTATTCTTTCTTCTTTTCCCTATATTTTTGGAGTCTTATTTATAAAAGACTCTGCCCAGTCCTACTTCCTGAATTGTTTCCCCTATGTTTTCTCTTAGATGTATTACAGTTTCAAGTCTTATTTTTAAGTATTCAATCACTTTGATTTGATTTTGGC
>NW_007740727.1:11341-28706 GCF_000696425.1 Galeopterus variegatus | reverse complement strand
AAATCTAATTATCGGTTTTCTTTATGGAGTAGGAAGACGTTGTATATGATATTAGTTGTTTATATTTTCCCAGTTTGTCCTTGTCTTTTGACTTTGTTTTTTCCTTTTGCCATCTAGTAGTTTTTGATGTTCATATTACTAAATTTATCAGTCTTTTTTATGGCTTCTGAACATTTGTGTGAAATATATAAAGGCCTCCTGCTATTTGAGATTATGAAATAAATCTCCCATGTTTTCTTCTCTACTTTATGGTTTCTTATATTTAAATTATTACTACATTTGGAATTGATCTTTGTGCAAGCATGAACACAGGATTCTTTCCCTTCAGAGCTCAACACAGTTTTTCCAAAACACATTTGTGAATAGTACAACTTTCCACTTCAGACTTATTTAAAGTTTTGTCTGGAGCTCACAGACTTCTCCTCAAGCCTGTTCACACACTGGGTCACAAACCCTTCACATGCCAGGCTGGGTCACCAGACCCCTCATACGCAGGCCTATGAGCTAGGTAACTGGCCAAAAGATCCTTGGAGCCATAGGTTTGAGAGCATGGCTGTGCAGTGGATGCCTGAGGCAGTAGACGCCAGCAAAGATGCTGTACAGCCCATACGCACTAACTCCACCCACACACAACTTATTTACAAAGAATGTGCTGCATTACCCCCAACTGGACCCAAGGCAAAAGGGCCTGATTAAATTATTCTGTTTTCACAACAATCCACCCCATCAAGGTCTCTTGCCATAAAATCTACGTGTTCAGAATCTTCCGTGATGTTCCCTTAGTGAGGATAGATGACCCTTACATTCAGATATTACACATTCCATCCCAGTCCCAAAAGTCTTTAGCTTGTATGAGCTAGGTAACTGGCCAAAAGATCCTTGGAGCCATAGGTTTGAGAGCATGGCTGTGCAGCGGATGCCTGAGGCAGTAGACTCCAGCAAAGATGCTGTACAGCCCATACGCACTAACTCCACCCACACACAACTTATTTACAAAGAATGTGCTGCATTACCCCCAACTGGACCCGAGGCAAAAGGGCCTGATTAAATTATTCTGTTTTCACAACAATCCACCCCATCAAGGTCTCTTGCCATAAAATCTATGTGTTCAGAATCTTCTGTGATGTTCCCTTAGTGAGGATAGATGACCCTTACATTCAGATATTACACATTCCATCCCAGTCCCAAAAGTCTTTAGCTTGTTGCATCAGCAACTTAAAAGTACAAAGTCTCATCTTAGACTGAAAGCAAAACTTCTTTCAGCTGTGAACCTGTAAAGAGTCAAAAACAAGATTATCTACTTCCCAGATACAGTGGGACAGACATTGGGGACACATTCCCATTCCAGAAGGGAGGAATAAAAAGGAAAAACAGGCCCCAAACAAATCCAAAACCCAAACAGGGCAAACGTTAAGCACACTGGGGCACCTGGACCCCTAAAGTGTTGGGCAACCTCGCTCCTACAGCTCTGCCAGGTGCAGCCTATTGAGCTTCCCTGGTGCCTACAGCTTTTCCAGGCCAGAGCTGCACATTGCCAGCAGCCCCATGGTTCTGGGCTCCTGGTGGCAGTCCTGCCATCCTGGCTCCACTAGACATTACCTCAGTGGGGGTTCTCTGTGGGGGCTCCTAGCCCACTTTTCTACCTCAGATTGCTCCATAGATGACCTCTGCAGCAGCTCCACTCCTGCAGTAGGTCTCCGCCTGAGTGCACTGCTTTCACATACTGCTGGCCTGCAAACTTAACACAATGTGAACACCACCAAGGTTTTTGGCTTTTGCTCTTCAGAGGTGCTGAGGCAGGATTGCTCCAGCCAGAGTAGCTGGGATGCAGGGAGCAGTAGTGCCCCAAGTCTGTCTTCTGGAGAAACTCAGTTCTACTAAGCCTCAGGGTCTGTGATGGGTGGGACACTGTTCCAGCCTTCTGAAATGCCCTTAGGGCCTTTTCACTGTCTTGGCTATTAGCATCTAGCTGCCCCGTCCCAGGCTCCTGAATTACTTGAATCAGCTTGGCTTACACCAGCTATTCACTCAGTCTCAGGCAGTTCTGCAGTGTTCACCCACAACTCGGACAACTGCATTCACTCAGTCACTCTTTTCTCGGGTTTATATAGCACTCATCGAGCCATATGCTTTCTTGGGTTTATATGGCACCCAGCCACCCATCGGGTTTAAGTGGCACCCTCCAAGCCTTCTGCCTTCGCATAAACGTGACATGCATTTACTACATCATCTCTAGAGCATGTTACACCATCCACCCCTAGGTCCCATAGCTGCAGCAGCCAGGGGCTCTCCCTGTTTCTGCTGCTTTAGTGTCTGGCCAAGTCAACAAGGCCAGCCTCGGTATACAGGACATAGGTGGTGAACTGGGTCACCTGTGGATCACCCAGTGGTTGTCTATCTGCTCCCATAGGCTGCTTGTGTTTCAATTTCTCATGCACAACAGGTTGTGCCTGGAGCTGCACAGTTTCCTCCAATTCACCACTGTGTTGGTCGTCTTCCCTGGTGTGAGAGGCAGAAGTGGCCAGTCACTGCACGTCATCCTCCAGGACATTTCTCTGTGCTTCCAACAATTCTGCTTTCCACTTTGAATCTTCCAGTATCTGCACATCATCTTCCAACAACTCTGCTTTCTGCTGCAAATCTTGATCAGTTTTCATCATAGTGAGCAGCAGCCAGGCTCTGATCAGCAGAAAATTGGCCACCGGGCACCACATGCTCAAAGATAGTCACATTTCCTCCCCTTCCCAAGGGTTTTTTTTGCCATAGTGCCTGGTCTACACTGCCTTGCAGTACAGTGTACAGCAACCAGATCCCAGTCAACAGGAAGGTGGCTGTAGGGCAGAGCATATTCACAAGTAGCCACATTTCCTCTTTCTTCCAAGGGCTATTGGCTCCTGTACCTGTTCAGAATCCTGTCACAGATGAAGCCAATCATCATGCTCTTTTACCTGCCTGTAATCCTCCTGACTGGGCCAATTGTCAAGCTAGGGCTGGGTCTGGAGCTCACAGACTCCTCAAGCCCATTCACAGACTGGGTCACAAACCCTTCCATGCCAGGCTGGGTCCCCAGACCCCTCACACACCAGGCTGGGTCACCAGACCACTCACACACAGGTCAATGAGCTAGGTATCCAGCCAAAAGGTCCTTGGAGCCATAGGTTCAAGGGCATGGCCGCAAGGCAGATGCCCGAGGCAGTAGATGCCAGCCAAGCCGTGGTGCTGCCCATGCATGCTAACTCTACCCACACACAACTTATTTACAAAAAATGCACTGCACCACCCCTAACTGGACCCAAGGTGAGAGGGCTGGATTAAATTATTGTATTTTCCAAACAGTCTGTCCCTACATAGTTTGTATAACTTGTTTAGATTGCATATTAAGTATGTTAGGGAAAGTCTCCCTTATTGTTTTTCTCTTTCAGAATTTTGTTTTTTTCTTTTTAATTTCATATGAGTTTGGTATTAATTTATGTAGTTAATAAATGGTATATTAATTAAGATCATGTTAAAGTTATTAATCTACTTACAGAACATTATTCATTTTTTCCTATTATTTCCATATGTTTCAGTATTTTTTTTTTTATGTATTTCCAGGAAGTATCAAAGAATTTAATAAGGCTCTACATATTTCTTATTACAAATCCCCAGGAATTTTATCTTTGAATTTTTTTTGCTTTGCATTTTCTATTGGAGCTTTGCTTAACTACTACTAATTATTGTAAGTTAATGTTATACTCTACTATATACTAAAAGACTGAATATTGTGATAATTTTTAGCTGATTATCTTATCTTTTCTTAGTATATAATCACACACAGAATGCAAACAGTTATAGCATATCTCCTTATTTTTATTTTTTTATGTTCTTAATTCTTTTCCTGTCTAACTGGGTGGGCTAATCTTAGTATCTTAGATACTTAATAATAATAGTATTTTAGTACAATGTTAAATAATAAAAGATATAGGCGCTATTACTTGTTTCTGACTGTAGAAAAATGTTTCAAATGTTTTATTACTAAGTATAATATTAGTCTCAGTAAGAAAACATTTTATCCCATTGATAGAGTTTCCATCCTCCTTTAAAATTTTAAGATCAAGAATAAATGTTGAATTTTTTAATTTGCAGAGTCTATGTATAAATCAGTTTTTCCTAGACTTACTAGTAAAGATTTTTAGTGTTTCACTTATTACTTGCAATCCTATTTCTCTTTCAATAGAGACAAACTATTCTAATAAATACTCTTTATAGATATGCTTGTGCTAAAAACCTCTTTTCTTTTTCTTGATCAAAATAAGGTCAAAGCATGGTTAGAGAGTCATGTAATAATGGGAATGGAATATGGATACATCTGAACGTTTGTGTGTTACTTTACTTATTTGTTTCTTTGTTTACTTTTCTTCCAGTTCTAATAATACCTAGTCTAAAATTTTAAACACATAGATAACTTTAACATGAAGAATTAAGTTAAAGAAGCAGAAGAAATTCACTAGCCAGAAGGGAAAAAATCACTTTCATATCACACTCTAGTGCCAGGGGGCATGGGTCAGGAGATGGTAGGGGCAATAGAAAAGAATATGCACACTTGGTAGAAAAGGTTCAGTTTCACATTAATGTGACCTGTGGGCCTTGGGATTTTGGTGCAGAATAATCACCTTTACAAGATACAAACATATGTGAGAATCATAATATGGTAAATACACAACACTATCACCATCATCAAAAGCTTTTGTGGCATATATAAAAAAAAATATTTTCTCCCAGCAAAGAGTTTATAATTTAGAAAGAAGACAAACATCTTAAAGTAACCATGGAGGAGGAGGACGAGGCAGAATATAAAGTTGGAAAATAGAAATATATGGTCTTTATATTCTCTGGGGGGATGTGCTGGGGACAGTTTTGCTTTTCTACCTTTCACCCCCACATCCCCATTCCCAAGAACTTAGTTGCTTCACAAACTCTCACTAAATACTCACTAAATTGGATTGAATAAACACTACCTGTAGATATTTAGAACATTACTAGATTCCTGTTTGTTTGCTTCTTGTAAAGTTTGGAAGGAAACAGATGTCACACTCAAATTTGAATACTTTGAGAATAATTTAATTTTTTTAAAAAAAACATATAAAAGTATAATCAGGGTGCAAGGAAACCACAAAGGATCTTACACATCCATGCCTCTAGTAACAGCAGAGCAGCTGCCACCCTAGTTGCCAATGACAGGAGCAAAGGGTGGTTACCATACCTTGAAAGACAGAATCCTGTAGAGAAGGTCAGTCAAAATGAAGAAACCTCGGTTCATGAACACAGATAGCCTATGCATGAGAGGAGCCAGACAAATGACTACCCAACCTCACTCGACTTCCTAACTTCAGTCTCCTGTGGTGCCACCTCATTGGCTAAACCCAACTAAAATTAAGAGGTCAAGGGAGCTCCTTTGTTCGTCTACAGGGCAGCCTCTCAAGCAGAGGAGACGGTAGAGTATGATGGGAAATAAATCTGAAGGGGCAACTAGAACATATCCTGACACTCCATGTTCCCTGACTCTGTTTTCAGGCTGGGTAAATAAAAGCTAGGAACATAATATGGATAACTTAAATAGGTGAGATAAAAGACATTGTTACAACTATCAGCTACAAAAGTTTTGTTTGTTTTGTTTTGTTTTTTGGTCAGGAAGACAAAACGAGACAATAACTGAAGTGAACTGAGTTCTAAATAATTTTACTTAATGCTTGTAAAGACATGGTTGGCAAAATAAAACATACTACTTTCAAGAATGCATTTTCTTTATTCCTCTCCAAATGTCAAAAGTTGCTTTATAACTCCTTCATAATTTAGGAAAGGTCTATGAATTACTTATGATAATGTGGTTTAAGTATAAATGAAATATTCAGAAGTTGGCTACTATTAAATATTTCACTGCAGGATTTTTTCCAAAAAAAGTTTTGTTCTTTTATTTTTCTTTTAAAACCACTGGTTCATATAACTTCAGTACTCTAAAATATATAGCCACAAGTCGAATTTTAGACTTTTCCCAACCCTACTTCCACATATACAACTTAGCCAAAAAATGTACAGACTGTTTCCAACCTAAAATGGATGGACTTAATTTTTTGACTTCATGATGGCACAAAAGTGATATGCATTCAGTAGAAACCATGCTTCAAGTACCCATAAAGCATCCTGTTTTTCATACTTCATGATGGCACAAAAGTGATATGCATTCAGTAGAAACCATGCTTCAAGTACCCATAAAAGCATCCTGTTTTTCATTTTCAGTACAGTATTCAATAAATTACATGAGATATTCAACACTTTATTATAAAATAATCTTTGTGTTAGATGATTTTGCCCAATTGTAGGCTAATGTAAGTGTCCTGAGTACATTTAAGCTGGGATAGGCTAAGCTATGATGTTTGGTAGGTTAGGTGTACTAAATACATTTTCTTTTTTTTTTTTTTCCTTTCTGTCTCTTTTTTTTTTTTTTTACTGACCAGCAACAGGATCGCAACCCTCGGTGTTGCGCCCGCACCGCGCTCAGCCAGTGAGCGGGAACCGGTCTCCACATGGGACCTGAACCCTCAGCGGGAGCGCCGCTGCGCTCCAAAGCGGCGCACTCTCCAGTGCGCCACCGGGCCGGCCCCAACTAAATACATTTTCAACTTACAATATTTTCAACCAATCATGGGTTTATCAGGAGATAACCCAATTATAAGTCGAGGAGGATCTGCTATTGAAAATAAACTCTGCAAAATGCTGTACTTAGCAATTTCTCGTGTCTAATACAACAAATAACTTCTCCAATTGCTAACAGAAAAAAAAAAATACACCTTATCAGGGAAATAAGGAGATAAATTAATGACATATTTGGTTATCCTTTTGGATACTGTGAGATATAAAAAGGATTCAAATTTCGTCTTTGAAGTTTGTTTCTAGTCCCTAGAAAATGTTATGTAAATTGAAACAATTTTAAATGTCAGTACACTTTAGAGAGTTTAAATGTGCTTCCTGGGAAAACAGAAGTATCTTTGCTGAAAAATACTGATTTTTCAAGCATAAAAAATAATAACAAAAATATTTGGGATTAATTTGCAGAATTCGTAGAGAGGGAGGAAATACTAGAGAAGCACACTGTTAAAGTTAAAGTTCTATTGCTACTCAGGATTCACTCTGTTACCAAGAGGAGATGCGTCTTCAACACTCCATGGATTACACTTCTCCAGCAAAACACTTAACTTCCCTTAACTTCGTTCTATCAAGTGAGTCCATTCGAGCATCTCAGTGAGATCTCCAAAAGTGCTCAAGGTCAATTTTCAAAAAGGTAAAACCATAATTGTCATTCAAATATAAAATAACAACCTGTTAAAGGTTTTGTTTAACTCATTAATTAGTGAGGGAATCAGTCAGACGTCAAAACCAGTTCAAATGAGAATTTACTTATCGAGGTTTAAATTCTCTACCAGACAAATTTTATTTTCATTGCCAAGAACAAGAATCATCTGCATTGCTATGGACAGGTAAAATCTGAATTGTCATCAAGTTTTTTACAGCTTTTACAAAATCATTAAATATCCTGGTCATGCAAAAACATTCAAAAGTTCACAGCCCTGGCGGATCAGCTAATCCTAGGTGGGTCTGCTAGACATTGCTCAGCATTCTACTGAAAGTACACTCAGTAATATATATATATAAATATTATATATTTATATTATTTAATTATTATATTAATATAAATAATATATTATTTATATTATTTAATATATATATTATTTATATATTTAATTTATATATATATATATATATATATTTGCACATTTCCAATTCTTGGATGAGTTTTCCTGAAGAAGACATTATAATGAAGTCAAGCCTATCTTACAGAGATTTAGTTGCTAAGTCATAGTTATATTCTTTAGGATTAAAATTAGTTTTCCCATATCCTGGTAATATTAAAACATTTCAAAGGATTCTTTATCTTTACACTTCCAAAAACATTGACTCTGTCTCTCATAGTCTCTATTGATATTATTCTCAAGAAAGATATATGAGTAGAAAATTCTTCATTTTCTATATTTATTTTGGATAATGTTTGCTGACAGTAGCCAAAAGAAAAGGGAATACCTGACAGCAGAGATTAACATGTTCTGTGGCTCAGAATCCAGTTGCTTATTCAATAGCCATTCCTTTTTTCAATAAGAGAATTTCTATATTATTAGGGTGGTCATCTGCCCAGCTAATAAACTACATTTGTTTCAACTGTTTTGCAGATCATGGTAGCCAATGTGATGTAAATAGAGACAACTTCCTGTAACCTTGAGAAAATTTTATAAATATTGGGGTGATAAGCTAGAAAAAATTTCTGCCAGTAAATACTCCTCTTTCTTCCTGCTCAGAGCGTGGACTTGATGGTTGGGTCAGCAAGAAGAAGGAGTTTAGCATATCAGTAATAATGGTGGTGCAGTCATACCATCTTTAGACTACTTGTGAAATTCATGAGAGAAAAAAAAAAATCTTTCCATTATCTAAGGCAATGCTATTTTGTCCCTGTGTTAGTATCAGTAAAATGCAATTACTGATCCGAGCCCACATTTCTATAAGGTTCTCTAAGTCACCCACACTAAGTCGTTTTATCATCACTTATCAGATGCTTTTTAGAATAGATATTCTGCCTTATTCTAATGTGAAGAATATTGGATGTAATAACTGAACAGATGGGTAGGGTAAATGACAGATATTTGGAACAGATACTCAATATAACTTGGCTGTGTTACATTTATAAGCAAGTTTTCTTACTCTCTCACAGGCACGTTAGCCAGTTTTCCCTTTATTTTTGGTTCAACCCTCAGTCCAAACCCAAATTCTATATTCTAGAGAGACGGCATGCAAAAACAAAATGTTGACCAACAATTTTTCAATAAGCCTTTTTCTATAGGATTCTCAACATGACTTAATTGCTTCCCCCTCACTTCTTTTTTTTTTTAACTTTTAATTATGGAAAATTTTAAACATAGAGAAAACAGTATAAAGAACCATCATGTAATCATCCCACATCAACTCATGTTGCTCTTTCTATATCCCTTTCCTCTTCCTTCCTCCCATGAGTCATTCTGAAGCAAGTTCCACACCTCATTCATTTCATCCATACGTATCAGGGTACCCATATGTCGAAAAACAGAATTAAAAGATAATACAAATATGTTCACGCACTTTTTGAAGACCCCTCTAAAATACAAAAATCCTCTCTTTTTTTAAACTTAGCCAAAGTTTCATGTTCCCACCTAACATTTTAAATAACTCTTTAGTAGTTTTAAAATTTTTCTTACATGCTTGTTATTTCAAGAACTGGGTGTTTTTCTTAGTTTCCTACAGTCTGTGTATTGTTGATTGAATCCACCTGGTGCAGATTTATGTTCCTTCTGTTACAGATTGTTCTTGTATAATAGTACTTAGATCTAGAATTGTGATGAGATTTGGGTTGACTACATCATAGGTGATACTTTGAATTCTATCAGAAAGTACATAATGTCTGGTTGTCCCTTTTTTATGGTGTTAGCCCCTGTTAAAAGAATAAATTGAGGGCCGACCCCGTGGTGCACTTGGGAGAGTGCGGCGCTGGGAGCTCAGCGTCACTCCTGCCATGGGTTCGGATCCTATATAGGAATGGCTGGTGCACTCACTGGCTGAGCGCTGTGCAGGCGACACCACACCAAGGGTTGCGATCCCCTTACCGGTCACGAAAAAGACAAAAAAAAAAAAAAAAAAAAAAAAAAAATTGGGGCAAATTAAATTTAAAAACGTTTAATTGAGCAAAAAAAGGAAAAAAAAAAAAAAAAAAAAAGAATAAATTGAGGCAAATTAAATTTAACAACGTTTAATTGAGCAAAAAAAGGAAAAAATAAAAATAAATTAAAATGATTCACAAATCAGGCAACACCTAGAGCCAGAACAGATTCTGAGGGACTGTGCCAAAGGTGTGTGGTCAGTTAAGGTTTATAGACAGAAAAATGAAAATGACGGTACAGAAATGAGGCATAGAACAGCTGACTGCCTGCAACTGGCTGAGATTTAGGTATCCTTACAGAAGCACACTTCCAATTTAAGTTTTCAATTTGCTTATATTTTGAGTTAAGTTGCAGTTCACACTTAAGAACTTAAGTACGAAAGTACAGAGGGTTTCTCAGGCCAAAAATTTATGTTTAACACCCCTGATAATCATTGCATCATTAGATCCATTATTTCATTAGAAGTAGAAAAATACTGACATTCTAATTTTATCATTCCATTTTCATTGATAAGCTTTTCATAAAGAAAAGGTTTGCTCATCAACACTTGGTGAATTTGAGGTAGTGTTGATAAAGAAAAGGCAGGATAAATGTTAATTGTTTACCCTTTTTTGTTAATTTTTCAAAATAATAATTTGGCTACTTGGAAAAATGATCAGCAAACTTTTCTTGTATAGGGGTAAACAAATGTCTTCCCATCTTACCTTCATGGATGAGGCCTCTATAACACAAGATAAATTAACAAGGGAAAAACATACCAATCTGTTTAATTGAAGTTTTATATGACACAGGAGCCTTCATAAAAAAATGAAGACCCAAAGAAACAGGGAAATTTGTGTATTTTTATGCTAAGTTTGATGAGAAAGTGAATAGTTGTAGAGATGTATGAATGAACAAGAGGGTATAATCTAAGGGCAATAAACTGGGGGAATTAATAAGGCCTGTTTGTTCAGATTATATTCTGTGCCCTTGAGTCCTTAAAGGTAAGGACATTCCTTTCCTCTGAGGATAAGGTTGGCACTTCTCGCATGAAGGTCTTACAACCTACCTCAGGGAAGAAGGGTAGGAGAGGGGCAGCTGCAAAGGACCAAATAGTAAGTATTCTAGGCTTTGCAAGCTCTGCAGTCTCTGTCACAACTACCCAACTCTGCCATTGTAACCAGAATGTAGCCATAGACAAAATGTAAACAAATTTGTGTGCTGTGTCCCAATAAAACCTTATTTACTAAGTCATGAAGTATGACAGATTAGATTCATGGGTCATAGTTTCCAACTGATTTAGAATGGGTTTTTGTTTGACCTGTGTTTAGTATGTTAACAACTCATATATTTAAACTTAAACTGTTTCATTCCATTGCAATTATTACAATTTTTTGAAGTCTGTTTTTTTAGAGCCATTTTAGGTTCACAGCAAAATTAAGAGGGAGGTACAGAGATTTCTCATTTCCCTGCCCCCACGTATGAATAGCCTCTCCCCATTATCATCATCTTCCACCAGAGTGGTAAGTCTGTTACTATCAATAAACCTACACTGACAAATTATTATCACCCAAAGTTCATAGTTTGCATTGGGATTCAGTCTTAATGTTGTACATTCTATGGGTTTGGACAAATGTATAGTTACATAATGTATGCATCATACAACATATTTTTACTGCCCTAAAAATCCTTTGTGCTCCGCCTATTCAATATTTAAATTGTAAATATTTCCCTTCTTTGCCCAATAGGAGGCCTTCCAGTTAACTGCTGATTCTTCTTGAAACATCCTCAGTAGTCTTTGATAATTTGCTTGATTTCCCATATAACAACTGATTCCAGGGTAATCTTGTATATTTTGTGCCCCAAATCTGGAAACAGATATTTCTTCTAGTATCTGTTTATTTGTTTGTTTCTTGTAGAAAATAATATTTAGACACCACAAGCTGTGTATTAGCGATCCTTACTACTATTGACTAATATCTTATAATTGTTTCTAGACCTTCTCAGTAAACAGATTAGAGCAACTGTATTTTTTCCAGGACAAAACCATTGTGAATTCAAGTATAGCCCTGTATCTATATTTTCGATTCAAATTAAGTCCTACAAGGTTATTGTTAACATCAACAGGCTTGGCTGTCCTCTCACACTAAACAAATGACCCAAAAGTCCAAGAGTTGGTGCAAGGATTGGAAGCTTTATTCAGATAACCGGCATCTGAGGGATGATCAGGGTAAAATCATCATGTCTCCTGATGTCTGTTTTCTGGATTATAAGGGGAAGAGGCAGGAAGGTGAGGTAAGAGTTTTGTCCTGCAGGCAAAGGGGGAGTCTGGTCTTGGGATCAGCAGAGGGTCTGGGTCAGAGGTCAGGGTTTCATAATGGACTGGGTGCTTTAGTATCATGGAGTCTGTAGTTGGTGGACTGATCAGTTTCAAATTGTTGATGTTATCTCAGGGTCAGAGTCCTAATCTCCTAGAGAGAGCTCAAAGACAATAACCTCAGTCAAGCATCACTGGAACATGAAAATACCTGACTTGTACTTCTAACTAATGTGATGCAATTTTCCTTTAAACAAGAAGTTGAGTTAATAATCAGCTAGGGTGCTTTGCCTTTCTCTTAGAATTCCTTTGTTTGCAGTTAATCTGGAAAGGTAAGGAAAGCAAGAATACTTAGTTTCAATTCTTAATTTTAGGTGCACAACATCTAAAGTAAATCAAAGTAAGAGGGTATAGTGGGAGGTAATAGGAAATAAACTTTTGATAAGGATCCCTTGGGGGCATGATTTCATTACTGGGCAGTTTCAAACTTATGATTCATTTCTCAATTCCTCTGCTAAGCTCAAGGAATTGATGATTATCAGTTCTTCAGCTTGGAATAACTATGACTTACTTGAAAAAGGGGAACCGTGAGTCCAGCAAGTCTCTAGTTGAAGTAGCATTGTTCCTGAGTTAATGGCTGACTAAAATTTTCTGCTTGGTCTTAGTTACCCCAAAATGCCCATTCTCTGGCTAAAGTTCCTTTTATTGTTAATAAATCAGCTATCTTACATCTATTCCTCCTTTTTTCCCACCACAAAAACACCAGTAGCCTGAGATACCAATATTAGCATCAACAATATGATCATACACACCAATTCAAAATTGTTTTCATAATAGTTTAATACCTTACAGATGCACAGCCAAATTATGATGATTTATGCTCTTTTGTTTTAATTCTAGTTTAAGTGTACAGTGGCAGAAATTCTTAACTGTTCAATAAACATTCTATCCTTTCTCTTAACTAACAGAATCTGAATTTTTTTGTGTCCACATGACATCTTTCTTATTGAGTATAATTGAGTCTTAAACAAAATTGGGTTTCTGTTTGTGAGAAAGAATAAGAGAATGGATATTGTGTAGTTAATTGGAGTCAGCTACACTTACTACCAACCGTAGCTCTGCTTGTTTCTCCAGCCTAGCCATTTAGTCAACTTCATTAGTGACTGTCGTATTGGCTTCCCATCATAGCAACTAATTTTTATTCTTCTCATTTTACATTTTAGATAAATTGTCACACACCTACACGCAAAATCTGTTTGTAATCGCTGTTAAATTGAAATATTCCAAAACATTACTGTCATCTTATAATTTTTGTCCATAGTTTCTTTTACAGATAAATATTCCACTTTTATCCAAATTATCTAAGCTGTATTTTCTTTTACAAGGTTATTACAAATTTAATAAAAATATTTACATGAGAAGGTATGCATCAAATATACTTGGCTATACATCATGAAGCGTCACTACAATAAAATTTCTCTCTCAAAGGGTTTGCAATAAAATGTTGCATATAGACAAGATTTGGAGAGGACTCCATAATTTCACAAGTGACATTGATGACATTTATGCAAGCATTTAGATTTAAAGAAAAACATCCGTAGATTAGAGGGATCCATAGAGCACAGGAGTTTAGAATGACAGCTCGGAATCTATGTCCTCTGAATTTAAATCTGATTCCATCACTTTCTAGATGTGTTACCTTGGATGAATTATTTCTGTAAGATGGGTATAATAATTTTAGATATTCATAAAGCTGATAGGAGTATTGTGTATTAAGACATATATATCACTCGAAATGACATCTGGCATATTAGAAATACTCCATAAATATTACCAAAATTATTACATTTTATTAACTGTTTAAGAAAATGATTTATATTGGATTCAGGAATGGCATGATTCTGTCATGATTATAAAACTAATGAAATAAAATGGAAATTTTCTTCTATGTATTAGACTAGATTTTAAGATGTATGGTCACATTCTTCCAATACTACTAATTACTAATAGTCCTCTTTGGGGTATATAAATTATTTTTTGTTGAGAGAGTATAGATTACTAGGTGGGCATTAATTAACATAAAATATTTTGTACCAAATGTTAGCATAAGTAACATTTCAAGGAACTACTTTTTTGTATCTCAAACAAATTTTAAACAATATACTGTGTTACATGTAAGTAATACATTATTAGAGTTTAAGAAAATATTTTATGATTATATTGCAGAAATAATATCAACAAATAATGTACTGGCCTTTATTAAAATTTTTTTGTGCTATACTAGGCAAAGCAAGCTAGATTTCACTTGTTCTTTTATATGTTAGAAATTACCAAATAGAAATTACCATCAATTTTATATGTATTGTGGAAGACATAACATCCACCTTTTATTACAGATACCCCCTGCCTCACTCCAACCAATACCAATTCCAGTATATAAGACTGACTTAGCCATAAGAACCATATTCTACAAACATGACTGAAGATGGTCAGTTTAAGAAAAGATGTTTGGCCACCATACAATTGTCATATTGCTGTCCTAGAAATTTGGAATGGAATTAGGGAAGACTAAAGCTAATTAACAAACCAAAAATTTAAATAGCCTTGAAACTAAGTGCTGATGAATAAATTTAGTAATCTGTTGCATAAAGATGTGCAAGACACGACTCTATTTACTAGCATTTATTGCAATCTCACTACGTACTTGTAGCATATTTTGCTGATCGACTCATTCAGCACTCAGTCTGAACACCACCTATCCCTCTGTCTTTCTCTCCCATAGAAGCTATAAAACTAAAATATTTATTATCCGCTGTCCCTGTAGCAAGGCTAGATACAGTTAAATATGTTCTTGGTGACAAGATATAAACTTTAGTCCCTTGTAGAGGATTTTGGTTTTTTGCTTCTTGGTTTCCTCTTTTCTTCTGGGTACGAAGTCAGACATGCGGGCATGCATATACATACTCAGTGCTCATCTTGGAATAAAAATAACAGAAGTCACATGGAAAGAATGGTAGAGCAAGAAAGTTAGAAGGACAATGGTTCTTTGATAACATCATTGTCTGTCTCTAATTACTTATTAAGCAAATTAAATCAATCAGGTTCTCTGTTACCTCCAATTTTAACTTATATGGCTCTAAGTGTTTTACAAGTGTAAATTCTGTTAACTCTTTGAATCCTCCCAACTACCATTACATGGTAGAAATTGTTTTTCCCATTTCAACAACAACAAAACAACATGAATAGTTACAAAAGTCACACTTCTAGTAGGTAGAAGGGCAAGAATTTGAACCTATTCAGTCTGATTTTAGAGCCTCCAGTCTAACCATTACACCATGCNGACTCTATTTACTAGCATTTATTGCAATCTCACTACGTACTTGTAGCATATTTTGCTGATCGACTCATTCAGCACTCAGTCTGAACACCACCTATCCCTCTGTCTTTCTCTCCCATAGAAGCTATAAAACTAAAATATTTATTATCCGCTGTCCCTGTAGCAAGGCTAGATACAGTTAAATATGTTCTTGGTGACAAGATATAAACTTTAGTCCCTTGTAGAGGATTTTGGTTTTTTGCTTCTTGGTTTCCTCTTTTCTTCTGGGTACGAAGTCAGACATGCGGGCATGCATATACATACTCAGTGCTCATCTTGGAATAAAAATAACAGAAGTCACATGGAAAGAATGGTAGAGCAAGAAAGTTAGAAGGACAATGGTTCTTTGATAACATCATTGTCTGTCTCTAATTACTTATTAAGCAAATTAAATCAATCAGGTTCTCTGTTACCTCCAATTTTAACTTATATGGCTCTAAGTGTTTTACAAGTGTAAATTCTGTTAACTCTTTGAATCCTCCCAACTACCATTACACAATCAGGTTCTCTGTTACCTCCAATTTTAACTTATATGGCTCTAAGTGTTTTACAAGTGTACATTCTGTTAACTCTTTGAATCCTCCCAACTACCATTACGTGGTAGAAATTGTTTTTCCCATTTCAACAACAACAAAACAACATGAATAGTTACAAAAGTCACACTTCTAGTAGGTAGAAGGGCAAGAATTTGAACCTATTCAGTCTGATTTTAGAGCCTCCAGTCTAACCATTACACCATGCTTTTATTTACAATAAAATTCAAGAGGAACAGAGAAATAAAGAGAGATACAGAATATTCTGAGACAAAACAGAGTAGACTTAATTCCAACTTTCATTGAAGGCCATTAGAGCTTGTTGGCTTATCTTTGGTGTTTGGGATCCACAGGATATTTATCTTAATCCATAGTATACATTTTCTTCTACTGCAAAATAGGTGAATAGATATTACCCATTGTGTTAAATGAGATAACATATGTATAATGGCTAAAATAGTACATGTCACACTGTTTTCCCAAAGCAATTAGTCCCAATAAAACTCTATTCAGTGCTCAATGGAATTGAATATTTTACAATAGACCAGCAAGCAAATGATTTTAAATCCATTAAATCTCTGCTAGTCTTGCAGTCACAGGAATCACAATTCTGGCATTGCGCTTGAGGAACTGCTGGCCATATTAAGATACTTTGAATTTCCAGTTTAGCCTCCAAACTGGACTCTAAATGGAAAGGTCTGCCACATTAGTCTTAAATTATAGTTTTGCAACCTAAGGTCCCAATGAATACCATCCTAGCCAAAGGAATCTGATGTTTTGATTCATCTCTGTGCCAGCTGAGAATACAATAAAATGACTTAAGCTGTATTAGGGTAGACAGAGATGCAACTAAAAATAGAAATATTTTAGAGTTATTGACAGTTTCCAGTTTGACAAACATTTAAGAATTTCTTGGTGTGGGTTGTTAAGAGCAATAGGCAGTCAGGTAATTTCTTAGTAGTGCATCTGTTTTTGAGTGTTAGCTTGCCATTTAAAAATCTCTTCAGTGCATTGTAGAGCTAGACTAATTTATCACTTTATGACACTCATATGAGCTCATACAATTGTCTGAAAGTTGAGATCTCTGAACAAAGTCTAACAAGGGTGACAGTTTATCCACCTGCCCCAAGTTTTCCATTACAGAATTTTTATCCCTAAAAATGCACATGTAATAAAGGAATCATCAATAGACAATGGGTCTCATGTTGACTTTCCGAGCTAATTAATATAAAACCACACCAAATCAACTACAATCTTAAATAAAAGGTCTATTATATGATTCCTCAACTTAGGCAGTTCATATTGTTTGCATGTGATGATCTCAAGAGCAAAACATAATATAAAATACTAAGCAAATCATCCTCAAATTAAAGTAAAATGTTCA
>NW_007740727.1:8736-9659 GCF_000696425.1 Galeopterus variegatus | reverse complement strand
CGATTACTTTCAGGGATACTGTGTTAAGAAGTACTGCTTATGTAACAGGCATCAATAGAGTAGAAGTTTTAACTATATGATGATTTTCTCCAATGCAATCTTACATGGAAATTGTTAGAGAAAAACAGAGCCTGACAGTAGTTGAAATGGTAAAAACACATTTTATTCAGGAACCATTGCAATAGGAGAAAAGAGACTTCAGTATAGAACTGGGTTCAATTCCAAAAACAGCAGGGACAAGTGGGGATTTACAGCTAAGAAGCAAGACAGGGNAAGAGCAAAACATAATATAAAATACTAAGCAAATCATCCTCAAATTAAAGTAAAATGTTCACTAAAGTAATTCAGTAATATCATGTATGACTTCTAATGGCTTATATAATTCTAAGTAATATGTTTACCACATAGCAACGAAGTCATAAAAGTAGCAGTCATTTGAAAAAGGTATTTTCCGAGGGAATTAGCAATAAATGCTACCTTTTAACAAGCAGATGTTCAATACTCTGATATCTATTATGTTTATAACCCCAATGGCTAAGCTTGATTTGCAAATAAAATGCTTCTCACACCTGTTTGCCTGCCCCTATTCCCTACAGGACTATCTCATAATCATTTTCCACATGGAAAGAATTTAAGGTAGCACATCCCTTTTTGAATCTCAGTTATTGTTGGGGTAGGGAGGAGTCAGCGTCCGCGCTGGGGCCCCGACAACTAGCTAAACAGTGCTCGGCTCAAGGGGATGAGGCCAAAGATTACTCCCTGCCTCTTTCTCACCGTGTGAGGGAGCAGGAGGGAGATCCCAGGAGATAGGTAAGTGCAGCCACCGGCCCCTATCCAGCTCTCAAAGGAACAATAAGACGCAGTGGGGGTTCTGTCAAGCAGTTCCATTTATTCAACTCAAAGCCTACATATTTATGCATAAA
>NW_007740727.1:4495-7348 GCF_000696425.1 Galeopterus variegatus | reverse complement strand
GGGTTCAATTCCAAAAACAGCAGGGACAAGTGGGGATTTACAGCTAAGAAGCAAGACAGGGGTCAGTGGATGGAAAATGACTGAGACATTACAGGTAAGAGAGGGATTCTAGTTAAACTGCCTTGACAGAATTCTTACTGAAGGCAGAACCAGGGTGATCAGATACCACGGACACAGGATGAAGATCAGATGTCAAGGGTGGAGAATTCTCACTAAACTAAAATCAGAATATTTCCTAAAATTGAGCCATGCAAAGACAGACAAAAAAGTCCAAAGGTCAGGGCCTAGTTGATAAGTGGTTTCAGAGGAGCCTGACTAAACTTTGGTTAAGTAGAGAGTCTTTGTTGAGACCCCATATACAAAATAGACAAAAATATAGCTGCTTGAGCTAGGGGATAAGGAGTAGTGGTTAACCTCATTTTTCATCTCCTCTTTCTCTTTAGCAGTTTCTGAGATTCCTCCGCAGAAATTCCAGAGGTCCGTCTACACAAGACATTTGACAATGCTGATTTTGAAGTTAGCCTTATTTGTAAATTCTCTCCTCAGCTCTTAACGTATTGACTTAAAATTACTTAGGCTCTAGAAGCCTCAATTTTTTCAATTGTAAAATGCAAATAATACAACTTACTGCATAGGGTTTATAACATGATTAAATCAGATAATTTATCACAATATCTGATGCTTAATATAACAATTTAGATTAGTAAATTTTCTATCAACACAATGACTTTTAAATATTAGAGAAGAAATTTAGTGGAAATATAAGTAAGCAAATTACTCTATGAAAGGGTTAATTCAAAGGATTTTCCCTGTAAATGTGCATTTATTGTTAAAGAAAAAAAAATGCAATGGAGAAATGAAGAGAAGGAAGTGATACAGTTAGTGTTTGATAGTCAATTAACAAAATATAATGGATAAAAAAAGAGGCGGCATGAAGACAATGCAGTAGATAAAGGCCCCGTATTACAGTTAGATTCAGTCCACATTTATTTTAAACTATTTCCTTGATATGGTGTTGGGAAAATATAGAAAAATGGTCAGGGCCCCAAAGATGTTCAGAATCTTGCCGAGCATCTGATGTGAACATGCACATGCACCCAGGTATTCCTTGTTATTGTTTAATGTGATTGCACATGTGCACCCAGGTGTTTTGAGTTATGGACTCCAGTATAAAGGACTAACTGCTCTGATACAGAAGCTTTTCGGAGATGCTCCAGAAAGCCACTAGGTCGGCTGCTCCTGGCTCTGAATAAAGCCTATTAATTCTTCACCCATGGCTCCCAGGACCTTTTCCTATTGCCTAGCTTTTAGACCTTCGTGTGGTGGGTTTTGTGACCCAGTCTGGACAATGGACTCTAGGGGTCTGTGAATCCTAGCCCTAGCTCTACATATGGATGTAAAATGAACTGGACTTTCAAGAGTTTAGCATCAGTAGGCGAAACGTTTAAGAAGACATAATATCAATACAATCTAGTAAGTGCAGGGATAGAAATTAAGGCAGTGTTAGGATATCATGTAAGTCTGTGGAGGACTTAGATAAACAAATCAAATAATTTGTTAAAATATTAAATAAGATGAAATATCACCTGAGCCAAATTTAAAAGGATGGGTATGCCAATTAGTGTTCTTATGCAAAGAATGTAATCCTCTCTAGACTGTTCAAAGAGAAAGGAATTTGTAAAGGACCTCTTAATGACATATAATCATTGAGAGTGCTGATGAAATAGACTCTAATCTGTGCCTCCAGAAAAATTTCATAAAATCACACGACAGGACTGGGCTGCTAATGAAATTGCGATACCTGCCACCATCAGGAAGTTACCTGCCAATCTGAGTAATTATGACTACAAATATTCACTCTAGAACCATACCGTTCTGCTACAATCAGGAAGCTATCTAAATCAAAAAGCTGATACTGTCTTTTTATTATAACAAAATTGAAGTTTCTTATTCTGCTGCTATTTCCCTCCCTCATCAATTCAGTTCTAAACTCAAAACTTATATGATTACTAGACTTATAGGAGAGGCAAGGGAGTTAGAAAAAATGTCATTTTAACTTTCTAGCTTATGCAATTCAAGAAGGCATACTAGAAAGAGATTGCGAAAGATGTTAAGCAATCACATCTATAGCATAAATTATTAATGGAAAAATAGGAACGGGGAGATAATAGGATGAAGAAACATCAAACAAAGGTAATAAGATATGGAACAGCATGGAATATGCAGAAAATATAAGCACTTATTTTATGGCTTTAAGTACAAGAGAAAAGTTGAAAACCAGAAAAACCGATTAGGTAGATAGAGGCTACAATGAAGAGGATCTGCATTTGAAAACCAAAGTATTTTGGTCCATGGGTGATGAGAATGTGCTCCTTAGGAATAGATGACATACGAAAGACACTATGTGTTCTGTTTCCTTCAATACATGTTTTCATGACTGGAAAAAAATATTTCCCTCCTCAGTCAATTCATTTTCACACACTATTTTCTATCTTTTTTATTTTTATTTTTAATTTTTTAATTTTCTTTTTTTCATATTTGTGGGGTACAATGTGATATTTTAATACATGTATACACTGCATAATAATCAAATCAGGGTGTATTAGGCCATTTTCTGTTGCTGTATCAGAATACCCGAGACTGGGTGATTTATAAAGAAAAACAAAATTTATTGCTTACAGTTTCTGAGGCTGGGAAGTCCAAAGCCCATCTGGTGGTGGTGAGAGTTACCCAGGGGTCTCACATTGCAAGATGGTGGAAGCAGAGAGAGAGAGACAGATTCTTCTCTTCTCTTAAAGCCCTCAGAACCACGCCCCTGACCACCATTTTTAATCCATTCACTATGGCATGGTC
>NW_007740727.1:2302-3594 GCF_000696425.1 Galeopterus variegatus | reverse complement strand
TGACCATTATTCTACTCTCTACTTTCATAAGAATAATTATTTAGATTTCACATATGGGTGAGATCATGCAGTATTTGTCTTTCTGTGCACGGCTCATTTCACTTAACATAATGTTCTCCAGGTTTATCCATGCTGCTGCAAATAACAGGATTTCATTCTTTTTTTTTTTATGGCTGAATAGTATTCCCTCATGTAGATTGTTAAATCAAACTAAAATTTGGCCTGAGAAAGCCTCTCTACTTGCACACTTGAGCTCTTACGTATGAACTGCAACCTAACTTAAACAAATTGAAAACCTAACTTAGAAATGTGCTTCTGTACAATGTTTGAGTTTCAGCCAATCACAGCAGCCATACTTCGACCACTCACAGGCAGCCACCTGTGCAAACTGTCTTCAAAAAAGGCAATAGCCAAGCTTCAACCAGTCCAGCAGTTTCTGCACCGCACTTCCGTTTTCTGTACCTAACTTTCCTTTTTCTGTCTGTAAATTTTAACTGACCACACCGCAGCTGCAGAGTTCCTCAGAATCTGTTATGATTCTAGGGACTGTCTGATTCACAAATCTTTGTTGTTGTTGTTGTTGTTTTTCTCAATTAAACTTTGTTAAATTTAATTTTTCTAAATTTATTCTTTTATCAATATATACCATATTTTCTTTATCCATTCATCTGTGATGGTCATTTAAGTTGATCCCATATCTTGGATATTACAATAAACATAAGAGTGCAGATACATCTTCGGTGGGTTGGTTTCCTTTCCTTTGGATATATACCCAGTAGTGGGATTGCTGGGTCATACAGTGGTTCTATTCTTAATTTTTTGAGGAACCTCCACACTGCTTTCCATAATGGCTGTATTAATTTACATACCCACAGCAGTACGTAAGGTTTCTCTTTCTCCACTTCCTTGCCAACACTTGTTATCTTTTGATTTTTTGAACACTGACCATTAAAACATACCTTGGGAAATTTCTATTTGAAATTCTCACAACTTTCTTGTATATATTTTGAAATAAAAAATTTATGGCTTGTAATTTTAATATTTTTGATTTTGCCTCCTTTCTATGTCTTTTTCAATTTGGGACAATTACCTTCTACATATTTATTTTTAAGCATGAAGTGTTATTTCATCCAACAAATCTGTCTTATAAACAATATATTTTTAAAAATTTATTCAGTCTTCTCTTCTATTAATGTTTGGCTGCTAATTTTTTTTATGCCACCGTGTATTTTTATTCTTGACAGTAATGGTTCAGTTTTCAATTATTTTTTATTTACAGTTTTCTTTTTTTT
>NW_007740727.1:0-1235 GCF_000696425.1 Galeopterus variegatus | reverse complement strand
AAAAAGCACCCATTATAACCCACACCATCCTTAAAATTTTCTGACTTCTCGAACCTGAAGATCTCTCCCTTCTTTCCTGTCTTCATGTTCAAATTTATCTTTCTTTCCAAGTCAATTCAAGTAATAACCTCTCCATTAATGGTATCAGGTGAAAGAACATGAGCTATGAAGTGAGACTAAACTGTTCGGATTCCATATATCCCATTATTTAGCTATGTAGATTTGGACTCAGAACTGACTTAAAAATTTTTATTAATAAAATAGATCTAACATCTATCTTTTCTTATAAAGTGTTTTTATGTGAAGAAAGAAAATGAATACTTAGCACATATCTGGAATATCAGAGGCACGGATGTATATATGAATCCTCTCCTCTGGTTTCCTTAGCTGGAAGAACTCTCTCCTGAAGATACCCATAGGAGATAACTAGTACCATCTTTTCAGTTCATACACAGATAGCATTTTCTTTCAATAAATATTTATATATATTTTATTTACATAACTGAATTCAATGCTATATACTGTTGGCTTTCATATGTCAAACAATGCCCAAAATAGTGCCCTGTGAATAGTAGGTGCTCAATAATTGTACTGATTGGAACACAAATTCATCTTTATCATGGTTATTGAAGAATAATTTTGTTCGAAATATAAATTAACAATGTAGCTACTTTGTATTCATTAACAATATATTTATATATAAGATAATACATAATATAAAAGTAATGTTACGTTAAGAAGTAAATGCTGTAGAGTAAAATTTATATTATCCACAATAATGGGAGGATATAGATTAAGCACATCAAATAGTAGTTGAAAGAACACTAGCCTATATGTCTGAAGATGGTTTTAATATAAACTTTTTTAGTTAAAATTATATCCAGTGGTTAGGAACAAGTTTACTGTTTCATGAAGTTCATCTAAATATATAAAAATAATATATATACACATAATAATTTAAGAACAATAACATCACATAGATTTATTGATGAGGAAATGTCAAAGCCGTTAAAATTTATGTTTCTTCATAGAGCTCTGATTCTTCTGTTAATATTAAACTTGATTTGAATTGGGGAAGGATGCAGTTTGAGCTGGAGTTTCTCATCCCTGTTCATGTCTTACTATTTCCTATATTTTCACAACTGAGGCTGGGCGAGTTAGGCACGCCCACTCCCCTGTGTCTTCCTAGACTCCCGACAGTGGTTTTACTCCTAAAGAAGCCATTGAAAGGAAAA
>NW_007740726.1:28328-28711 GCF_000696425.1 Galeopterus variegatus | reverse complement strand
AACAGCAAAACAGAAAGCAAGGAACAAATGACACTTAAGACAACCAAAAAAATAATAGAATCCTAGGAATAAATCAACACCACTCAATAACAACTCTTAATGTAAAGGGTTTAAATTCACCAATCAAAAGACACAGATTGGCTGACTGGATAAGAAAGATGGACCCAACTATATGCTGCCTACAAGAGACCCACCTCACCCATAAAGACTCACATAGATTAAGAGTGAAAGGATGGAAAAAGATTTTCCATGCAAACAGAAAAAAAAAACGAGCTGGAGTAGCTAAACTCATATCAGACAAAATAGACTTTAAACTAAAAAACATAAAAAGACACAATGAGGGTCACTACATAATGATAAAAGGACTGATGCATCAAGAAGAC
>NW_007740726.1:18456-23145 GCF_000696425.1 Galeopterus variegatus | reverse complement strand
CAAGAAAATGGAGGGGACACACCTGTGTGGGAGGGGGGAGAGGGAGGAGGAAGGGAGGTTTTGGTGATGGGACACAATAACTAACTACATTGTATACTGACAAAATAAAAGAAAAAAAAAAACATCTGATTCATGGGTGTTCCAGGAGGGGAGGGGAAAGGAAAAGGCTCGTATAACTTCGAGGAAAAGGCATTGAAAACATATTCAATGAAATAATAGTGGAAAACTTTCCAGGTACAGGGAGAGGCAGGAACCTTCACAGGCAGGAGACTGAAGGATCCCCAAACAGATTGAATTCAAAAAGATCCTCTCCAAGACACATTATAGTGAAATTGGCAAAACTCAAAGACAAAGAGAGAATCCTGAAACCACAAGAGAAAAGTGTCAAGTCACCTATAAGGGAGTCCCTATCAGGTTAACAGCAGACATCTCAACAGAAACTCTACAGGCTAGAAGAGAATGGATTGAAATGTTCAAAATAATAAAAGAAAAAAACTGCAAGCCAAGAATACTATACCCAGCAAGGTTATTCTTCAGAAATGAAGGAGAAATAGCACATTTCCCAGACAAACATGAACAATGGGAGTTCACCACCATCCGACCAACTGTATAAGAAATCAAGGGAGTCCCGCATCTGAAGTTCAAAAACTGATAATCACTACCATGAATACACAAGAAAGAAAAAAAAAAAAAAAAACCCTGGTAGAACAAAAATGCAAATTAGAAAGAGAAAGAAACTCTATCTTACCACCTCAAAAAACCAACAAATACCAAAGACAAACAATAAAAGAAGAAAGGAAAAAAACAATATTTAAAACATCCAAACAAAAATCAATAAAATGCCGGAAGTAAGACAATACTTTTCATTAACATCCCTAAATGTAAATGGATTACATTCACCATGCAAAAGACATAGACTAAGTGGATTAAAAAACTAGACTTATCTATATGCTGTGTACGAGAAATTCACCTCACATGTAAAGACACACACAGATTAATGGTGAAGGGATGGAGAAAGATATACCATGCAAATGGAAATCAAAAATAAGCAGCAGTAACTACTTTAATATCAAATAAAATGGACTTTAAACCAAAACACATAAAAAATAGACAAAAAAAGGCCATTACATAATGATAAAGGGATCTTTCTAGCAAAAAGACAAAACAATCATACATATATATGCACCCAACAGCAGAGCACCCAGATATATAAGGCAAATAGTATTAGACCTGAGAAAAGAGATAGACCCCAATATGATAATAGTTGGGGAATTGAATACTTCTCTCTCAGCAATGGACAGATCATCTAGACAACAAATCAACAGAGAAACACGGGATTTAAACTACCCTTTAGACCAATTGGACTTAGATATCTACAGAACCTTTCACTCAACAACTATAGAACATACGTTCTTCTCATCAGCACATGGAACATTCTTCAGGATAGACCACATGTTAGGTCATAAATCAAGTCTCAAGAAATTTTAAAAAATTGAAACCATTTCAAGTATCTTTTAAGACCAAAATAAATTAAAACCAGAAATCAATAATAAGCAAAACTCTAGAAACTAAACAAATACATGGAAATTAAACAATATGCTCCTGAACAACCTATGAGTCCAAGAAGAAATTAAACAGGAAATAAAAAAATTTCTTGAAAATAATGTGACATCCTACCAAAACCTGTGGGATACTGCAAAAGCAGTACTAAGAGGGAAGTTTATTGCAATAAAAGCTTATGTCAAAAGAATAGAAAGATTTCAAAGGAACAACCTAATGCTACATCTCAAAGAACTAGAACAGGAAAAATCCAGTCCCAAAATTAGTAGACAGAAGGAAATAATTTTGATCGGGGCAAAACTAAATGAAATAAGAGACCCCAGAAATTACACAAAAGACCAATGAAACAAAAAGTTGTGGGGGGGGGGTTTAGAAAATAAAAATAAATAGACAAACCATTAGCTAGGCTAGCTTAAGAAAGGAGAAAGAAGACCCAAATAACAAAAACCAGAAATAAAAAGGGAGATATTACAACCAATACCACAGAAATATAAAGAATCATTGGAGACTATTACAAACAATTATGCACTACCAAATTGGAAAGCCTGGAGGAAATGGATAAATTTCTGCACACATACAAACTACCAAGACTAAACCAAGAAGAAATAGAGAACCTGAAAAGACCAATAGCAAACAGTGAGACTGAAGCAATAATCAGCAGTCTCCCCCAAAAAGAAAAGCCTATAACTGGATGGCTTTACGGCTGAATTCTACCAAACCTTTAAGGAGGAATGAACACCAATTCTTTTCAAACTATTTCAAAAAATTGAAACAGAGGCCATTCTCCCAAATTCATCCTTTGAGGCTAGCATCACCCTGATATAAAAACCAGACAAAGATTCAACAAAAAAGAAAAGTACAGTCAATATTTTTGATGAACATAGATGCAAAAACCCTCAACCAAGTATTATCAAACAGAATACAGCAATACATCAAAAAATTATACACCATGATCAAGTGGAATTCACCCCAAAGATGGAAGGATGATTCAACAAACTATGAAAGTCAATAAATATGATACATCACATTAACAAAATCAAGCTCAAAAACTATATGATCATCTCAACAGATGCAGAAACAAGCATTTGACAATATTCAACATCCCTTCATGATAAAGACTCTCAGCAAATTAGGTATAGAAGGAAAGTATCTCAACACAATAAAAGCCACATATGACAAACCTACTACCAATACCATCCCTTAAGAATAGGAACAAGACAAGGATGCCCACTCTCTCCACTCCTACTTAACTTAGTATTGGAAGTACTAGCCAGTGCAGTCAAGCAAGAGAAAGAAATAAAGGGCACCCAGACTGGAAAGGGCAAAGTCAAACTCCCTGTTTGCAGATGACATGCTCCTATACATAGAAAGACCTAAAGACTCCACCAAAAAACTCTTAGAGCTGATAAACAATTTCAGTAAAGTTATAGGATATAAAATCAACACACAAAAATCAGCAGCATTTTTATACTCCAATAACAAAATAGCAGAAAAAGAATCAAGAAAGCAAACCCATTTACAATAGTCACAAATAAATGAATGAATGAATGAATGAATAAATAAATAAATAAAATACCTAGGAATAAGTTTAACCAAGGAGGTGGAACATCTCTATTATGAGAGCTATATATTGCTGCAGAAAGAAATTAAATAGGCCACAAAAAGAAGAAAAGACATTCCACGCTCTTGGATTGAAAGAATTAATACTGCGAAAATGTCCATACTACCCAAAAGCAGTCTTGATTCTATGCAATCCTCATCAAAATACCAATGACATTCTTTATAGAAATAGAAAAAACAGTCCTAACATTCATTTGGAAAAACAAAAGAACCCAAATAACCAAAGAAATCCTGAGCAAAAAAAGCTGGAGGCATAACACTACCCAACTTCAAATTATACCACAAAGCTATGATAACACAAACGCTGTGGTACTGCATAAAAACAGACACTTGCACCAGTGGAACAGAATAGAAAACCCAGAATAGAAAACACATACTTAACAGTGAACTGATCTTTGACAAAGGCAACAAGAACACACATTGTGGAAAAGACTGCCTCTTCAATAAATGGTGCTGGGAAAACTGGACATCCATATGTAGAAGAGTGAAACTAGACCTGTACTTCTTGCCATGTACCAAAATTATCTCAAAACTGATTAAAGACTTACATATAAAACCCGAAACTATAAAACTCCTAAAAGAAAACATAAGGGAAACACTTCATGAATATGACTGGGCAAAGACTTCTTGAATAAGACCCCAAAAGCACGGATGACAAAAAGAAAATAAGCAAATGTGATTATATCAAACTAAAAAGCTTATCCACAGGAATATAAACAATTAACAGAGGAAAAAGACAACATACAGAATGGGAGAAAATATTTGCAAACTCTGCATCTGACAAAGGATTAATATCTAAAATATAAAAGGAACTCAAATGACTCAACAGTAAAATAGGCATTTCTCAAAAAAAAATATGCAAATGGCCAACAGACACATGAAAAAATGCTCAGCATCAGGCAAATGCAAATCAAAACCACATTGAGATACCATCTCACTCCAGTTAGACTGTCATTATCAAGAAGACTGAGAATAACAAATGCTGGTGAGCATGCAGAGAAAGCGGAACCCTCCTACAGTGTTGGTGGGACTGTAAATTGGTGCAGCCATTATGGGAAACAGTATGGGGGTTTCTCAAACAAGTACAGATAGAACTGCTATACGATCCAGCAATCCCACTTCTGGGTGTATACCCAAAGGAAGGGAAATCATCGTGTCAAAGGCACACCTGCACTCCTGTGTTCACTGCAGCTCTATTTACAACAGCCAAGAGCTGGAACCAACCTAAATGTCCATCAACAGACGACTGGATAAGGAAAATGTGGTGTATGTACACAATGGAATACTACTCTGCCATAAAAAATAATGAATTTCTGCCATTTGCAGCAACATGGATGAGCTTGGAGAAAATTATGTTAAGTGAAATAAACTAGGCACAGAAAGAGAAACAGCACATGTCCTCCTCATAAGTGGGAGCTAAAAAAAAAATAAAGATACAACAATCACAATAATTTGTTGAAATTTCAAAAGGAGAGAACAGAACTGAGGCTACTGGAGGTGGGAAAGGTG
>NW_007740726.1:0-18120 GCF_000696425.1 Galeopterus variegatus | reverse complement strand
CAGCACATGTCCTCCTCATAAGTGGGAGCTAAAAAAAAATAAAGATACAACAATCACCATAATTTGTTGAAATTTCAAAAGGAGAGAACAGAACTGAGGCTACTGGAGGTGGGAAAGGTGCAGGGACATTAATGAGAAACTGGTCAAGGGCCACAAAAAGTGGTTACATTTTTTTAATGTTGAATTTGCTAATTATCCTGATTTCAACATCACAGATTACACATAGGTATTGATATTCAATGCCATACCTCACAGATTTGTACAATCAATTATGTTTTAATAAAAAATTTTTAAATCACATTGCTAGTCACAGTGTGCTTGGAAATTGTGGAATCTGCGTGATGGAAGTTGAATGGTCTTGAGTGCTTTTTCGTTCTCCCTCCCCCAGTTATTTTTCTTACTTGGCTCAGTTGCCTTAAATCCCTTCTGAAAGCATCACACAAAGCCTTTTGTTCTCCAGTGCCTAGATCCTCTGCTGACTTCTGTCTTTTTGTTATGGGGATTACATACAATCCATTAGAGTACCTTCCTTTACATTAGAACAGAATATACGTCCACTCTCCTTGATTGGATTTGAGCATTACTCTCATCCTAAAAAGATTTTTAGGATACTTTAATGAGTCGACTGAATTGGGAGCCATCTTGATTCCCTCAAGGTTTTGGAGAAAACTTCCATCTCGTTATTTGTATTTTAAAACTGAGACTGCATGTACCAACAGATGATAGTCAGATACTGTGGAAAGACAGAGCTCCGACCCACAGCCTGCAGCAATCTGCTCAGAGACCAAGCCACTACCCACAGCACCTGGCCAGGAAGCCAGCTTGCTGTCCATAAGTCACACATGCAGGAAGGCAGACTGCTCTCTCTAGTAATAATACAGGAAGTCAAAAAGCCACCCCTGTAACAATCAGCCCTAAATAACCAAGATTAATAACTGACAACTTCTGTAACTTTGTCTCTGCTTCCAACACAGGACCAACCAGAGAAAGCAAATGTGCCCCCTGACCAACCACGTGGGATGCCCTGTTTCTAGCAGCCACCTCCAGCATCCCCAGCCAACAGCCTCCATCAGGGCACCCCTGGTCCTCTCCTGTCCACTGTGGAGCTCCTGCCATCCTCTGCCTGCCTCTGCATCTCTGCTGAGCACAAGTGATGGTGGCCGCCACCTTGCTCCATAGCAAGCTCTGAATAAACAGGCTCTGCTTCTCTCACTTTGGAGTCTTTCCTGGAGTTTATTCCTGCAAACCCATCTATTGGAATAGGTCAGTCTCTGGGAGGCAGCAGAGCTGACAACCAGAGGCAGGTGGAACTGGGGCCTGATAACAGCTCCGCCAAGCTCTGCCTAATGTCAGGTCAGCAGCCTCCAGACTGAATTCACACGTGCCCTGTCTCAGTCACCTTCCTGGACAAAAAGTCATTTATTCACCTCTCATTCCATGCTTGAAATTAACGTTATCACTTTACTCATTTCACTAAGTATACAGAACGTTCCTAGTTTTTTTCCTAGCTGCTGAGACCTTTTAGGGATTTGTAAGTTCCGGGAAACAACAGTCCCAGCCTAGCAACTCTGACCAGTGCAGTTCTCTCTCCGCATGACAAGTAGACTCCAGACTGTGATACTGCAGGCCGACAACTGGTGCGGACACAATGTGACATTTCAGATTCCCTGGGAGGATAGCAGTTTCATATGCATATTCAAATTTGCAACATCTGGATATCTTGTGTACCAGTAGAACTCCTTAAGTGTTCAGCCCTCATGTCAACTTTGATGACTGTGTTACTCTATGTGCATAGCAACGAAGCTCGAAGCTCGCAGCTATGGGGTGATTCCACTTCAGTCATAAGAATCTCAGTTTCAGAGCTGAGCAGAGCTCTAGAGATCATCTGACCCAACACACTCACTCCAGACAGGAAAGCTGCAGCCCTGGGGGACAAGGCTACTTGGTGGCAGGGCTGCGGTCAAACCTCGTCTCTAGCCCTTTTCACACCACGATAGCTTCCCCATGAGTCGATTCAAAGTACTTACTTATTTGACATTTCTCACCGTGCCTGTTTTCTTCTAACCCACATTACAATATTACTGGCCAATGAGAATCATTAACCTTTAGGGGAACGTTGCTGCTGTAGACCTCTTGACCTCAAACATCACACTGGGATTAGTGTCTTGATACTCAATGTGAGGTCCACGAACAAGCAGCAGCAGTGGCACCTGCAAGCTTGTTAAAAATCCTGAGGATTGCCCAGATCTACTGATCCAGTATCTGCATATTAACAAGATGCCCAGGAATTTCACGTATGGTTTAAAGTCTGAGAAGCCAATCTAGACAACTCGTTTCTTCCTTTTTCTATCAGAGTGTAGAGATATTATCTGGTTTTCCAAAACTATTGGCATCCAGAAAACCAGAGTAGTCTTTGTAGCAGATGAATTCGAGTGCTAAAGAGACCACAGGTATCTCCACCCACAGAAAAGGACTCGGCCAAGCATGAGCCACCCCACACAGGGTGTGTCTGTGGGCAAGTGCCATCAGAACACAGGCACCTTCTCCTCTTTGTTTGTGATGCTTAAAGACATGATCACGATGAAGGATTCAAACAATATGGGGACACATGAAACAATATTGAAAGCCCCTTCACCCTGCACCTTCCTGTCTTTAGACACAACAATGGTTTAAGATTTGGTGTTTCAGGAAGAATCGTCAGAGTCTTGCTTTGAGGCACCCATCTTGCTAGAAGCACTGAGCAGTGGCCTGGTGTTGAATCTGCAAACAGTTAGGGAGCAAGAGTCTGAGAGAAGGGCCCAGCCTGATAGCCCATGGAAACCAGGGCTCCATGGTTTCCTCGCACCAACAAGCAGCAGGTGGGGACAAAAAAACGGGACGTGGTCTCCAGCAAAGAGGGCCTTTGGGTCTGCTGCTGTGTGCACATATCTAACTGTTGAAAATCACATGGTTTACCCACACTGAGTGAACTTTTAGGCTTTGTCGAGCTCTGTTGACATCTCCTGCCTATCATTTCTCCCCAGTGGGAAATGAGCAGATATATATATCTTTCCAGACCCATATATGCAAATAAGTACTTGTGTATTTTGTATAAATGTATCATAGCATGACTACTCTTCTGAGACCTTCCTTCTCAACTCAAAAGTATGCTTTAGCATGTGAATGTTAACTGTATTTTTTTAGCTGAGTTCATCCTAATTCAAATATGTTCCTATAATAATATGTGAAAAAAGTTCTTCCAATTCAGGATCTTGCAACAACCAATGAAATGATGAAACATACAAGTAATCACCCACCACCAGGAGAGACGTGTGGGTTCCTCTGCACAATACATGCCAACATGTTGCCCTTAGGATACTGACGCCTCCTGACAGGACTGGGGCACGGGCCCAGCAACCAAGGGCAGGGAGTCAGCATCAGGCCAGCTGACTCCGAGTCTCGCCTCTGCTCCTATCAGCCTTTTGACCTTAGGCGAGTGTTGGAATCTCTGCAAGCGTGTTTCCTAGTCTGCAGGACCAGCACTGGCATTGTAGGGTATTGCAACAATAAAAAGGAGACCATGTATACCAAGTGCTCAGTCCACGCTAAGAGCAAATTTATGGGCTCACAATTACTATTTGTTCTTATTATTAAAAAACTGGTAAAACTCTTATTTATCCAAGCAACACATTGTCCTGTCCTGCGTGTAATCTTCTTTCATTTCCAGCTTCCAGTCATCCCCTTCTGCTCTGCACTCACTCTGCCCTGTTCTGGAAGGACAAAGGTCTCCTGGATTTCAAGTGATTGCCAATCATTCTTAATCCCTCTGTGGATAACTTCTCAAAGTTCACATTGAGTGTATCTCCATAGCTTGAGGTTTCCTGATTCCTTATTTACTATGGCATTAATGAGGCCATCAGAGGGACCTCATGTAGGCTTGATTTCAGCAAGGGAGGTTGGGGTGCCACTATCATGGGCATTCTAGCTTAACTTTAGACTGATATTTCTGGGAGGCTTTCAGGAAACTCTCATGCTTCTGAGAAATATGTAAACTATCCACAAACAGCACACGAGGATCACAGCAAAGACCACATGCAGGTATGTGCTTCTGCTGGGCAGACTCGCCTTCTGAGCTGTCCAAGCTGCTGTGCAAGTAGATTATCAAAGAACAAAGCCCCAAAGGTCCTAAGGTGGCCTTCAGTACCATCTACCTGGGAGGTCCCCATGCACTAGGGGCAATCTTGTTTAGGGTCTCCCCAGTCACCTCTACAGAACGCTGACTTGGGATAGTCTGGAGTGTTTTCTCAATTCCTCCCCAGTGGGTCCTGAACTCCAATTTTGTCTCCCTAGCACTCTGAGATGACCAGCCTCTTAGTGACTTCTGGATCTGCTGCCTTTATGGCTAAGATTCAGCAAATGCCTCCAGACAAAGCCCTCACAATTCTCTGGGCCCATGGTTCCTCCAGATGCACCTGCCCTGGTGACCCTGAACTCCAGTTTCAGTCTCTCCAGCCCCATGCAGGATCCGGAAGTGCTCCCCAGCCCCTCTTAGCTCTAGTGTCTGCTAAGGGCTCCCATTTCTGGGCCCATGATGCTTATAAATCAGCAAAAGCCTGGAAGCAAAAGCAATAAGTACAAAGTTGTCTTGGCAAGTTTCCATCTCCCAGAGCTCGGCCTTCCAACCCAGGCTGCCCTGACAGCTCTCTGACGCCCTCGAGCATATTTTAAAGTGATTTTATAATGCTTTTCTACATGCTCTTGATGGGAAGGTTGGTCTGCTATATGCTGAAGTGTCATAGTAAGAATTAGAAGTCCTGGAAATGTTTTATTAGTTACAGTGCAGCTAGTACCCAAAGGAACACCAAACTTATTTTCTTGAGAAAAGAAGAGATGAAATATCTTGGATGAAAGATGGAGCAATTTGGCCTAAACTACACTAAACATTTTGTGTTTGATGCAGAGATGCTGAGCTCCTCTTCGGAACTGTTCACCTCCACAGACCAGGAGCCTCTGAAATATCTGTTAGGAGGCCCAAGAACAGGTGTAAGCGATGAGCCCTTTCTTGTTTCTCTTCTTTCCAATGCACAGGGCTCTTGCTAGAAAATACGATAATCCTACTGAATGCAAGAGATGGTAACATCCATAAACAGCTCAGACCTGGCCACATTTTGCAGATAGAATGGGGGTTGAACACCCCAAAAACTATACTGAAAAAGCAAATGTCACCAGTACACAAGCTCTCTCTACCTCCCCAGCACCTCCCCCTGCACACTGTTAGATTGCCAAGCAAATAACAAATTTTTATCAGACGGTTTACTAGTTTAAGAGCAGATAACAGAATTTTAAGAGCACGCAGGTGAACACTGAAGAAATTCAACGACAACACTCAGGGCCAAGACCAGGCTGATGTAAACCTCCCCTGATTCAAAGGCTGGTTTACAGAAACCAAAATAGAACGAAATCTTCATGCGATATCTGCGGAAACATTTTTCTATACAAAAGGGATAAACCTAATTTTTGAGGAGAAGACTAGCACAGTTTTGAAAAAGATTAACTACAGAAAAAAGGACAATGTGAAATCTATGAAGATGCGATAAGATAGCTAGGTAGATTAAATAGTGGCTGGAACAGTTATGGAAAAAATATAATAAAAGAAACACTGCCATGAGAAAAAAGGACAATGTGAAATCTATGAAGATGCGATAAGATAGCTAGGTAGATTAAATAGTAGCTGGAACAGTTATGGAAAAAATATAATAAAAGAAACACTGCCATGTCAAAATTTCTAACTGTGTTGGAATAGAAAAGCAGAGATAAAATTGCAGAAAATTGCATCGTGATGTGGAGGATGAGAGTAAAGAAAATGGATAAAGAAGGGAGGGCTATAAAAAGAAGGTGATGGGTTCAAAGGACACAGCAGAAGTTAAATGTGCAAATAACTGCATTTCTGAAGAAGATGCTAGAATAAGTGAGAGATACAAGCGTCAAAGCTATAATGTAAAAAACCATTTCTCAGTTAAAGACCTGAATCTATAGTTTGAAATGACATACCATACTCCAAGCAAAATAAATAAGAAACAGAAGACTTTCAACCAGACGTGCCCCTGCTAAATACTTGATTTCCAAGCATTAAACATTTCTATATGCAACCAAGTAGCTGCTTACAAAATATTCAAGGGAATAAACATCAAGCTGGCATAGATGTGAGGACACAATAAAGCAACAACTACAGGATTTTGAGATTAAAAAGTTGAGGACCAAGAATTTGTTTTCTGGCGGAGTTATTGTACGTGAGTGAAGGCAACAGAAAGATGCTCTTAAATAGGAGTTCCAGAAATATGCCACCACGTATTATTCCCCCCAAGTCACTCAGATATAGAGATTAGCCAGGTAAAAGAAGAATCCAAGTAATGACTTAAGAATGGGAATGATGCGGTGTACAGGAATGAGGGTAAATATTGAATCCCTTTATGCATAGGATTAAATGCCAGCAACTTGTGCAGCTACAATTCTGAAACAAACTCATAAATTAAATGCAATATGAATCTTAATTTCAGTTGCATATTTTTGAGGAAAACAAAAAGCTTCACGGTTAAAAGATATTCCTAGGATATGAGGAATAGAAATATTTCTTCTGATAAAGACTGACCACATCAAGCCAACAGCAAATCATACAGTTAATGGTGAGGACAGTGAAGGATTTCTGGTAAAGGCACGGGGAAGACAAGACTGCTTCTCTTCCCAATATTATTTAAAGGAGGATATGCGACCACCCCGGGCCCTGCCAGGGCCCTGGGGTGTGGAACAGGGGGAAGCTGAACCCAGCAGTAACCAGGTGAAGAGCACACCAAGAACACCATTTCCACATGGGTAGCCCACCATAGCCACCACAATTGTGATGGCTACTGCAAAAGTGGCTGGTCCCTACAGCAGCAGTCACAGCCACCGTGCAGATGGTATGCCAGACTCTTGACTGCATTGACACAAGGAGAGGCACCGGCGGAGACCACACACACACACACACACAAAAAAGAAGAGATTCTCTCTCTCTACAAAGCACACTCCAGAGGAACAGAAGCAGCATCTGCTTTACGATAATAGGGGTGGACTTGATCACAAGTGTCTCAGCCCTGGACAGATCCTCCAGGCAACAAACCAACAGAGGAACAGTTAATGTATCAGATGGAGAGAACGAATCTATGGTTATTAGAGGGGGAGGGGGAGGCAAGGGGGGAGGGGAAGGTTTGGATAAGGGGCATAAAGAATGAGTATGATTCGTAAAAAAGAAAAAAAAATAAAGGAGAATATAATATGACCCTCATTTGAAGAAAATATCTACTCAGAAGCCTACAAGAATCAGTTGAAACAGAACAAAAACCAACACATCAATTGTAAAGTAGCTAAAAATATGAATATTTAGTTCATAGGAAAGAATGCAAATAGCTTTTATGTTGTGGTAAAAAACAAGTAAAATTTACTGTCGTATCTGTTTTTAAGTGTATAGTTCAAAGCAAATAGCTTTAATACATGAAAAGAAGTTCAACCTCATTAAAAAAAAGCAAATAAAACTACAGAGAAGCAATTTTCGCTTTTTAGGCAGGTAAATGTCAGAAGCCGAATGGTGCACCCACGAGGAGCTCTTGTCACCCTCGCAGAAGGCAACGTGGCAACACGTGCCAGACGCACCTTCCCTCCGCAGACTCTCACTTCCACGCATTGACTCAGCGATACGCGCGTGTGAAAAACGATGTTATCTTTCATAGAGGTGTTTGAAATAGCAAAAGACTGCACAAAATAAAACGTGTGTCAGTGGGAACTGGCTGAACGTGCTGTGGAGCGCGGTGGCTGCAAGTCGAGCCTCGGACGCAGCAAGCTGAGAGCCGCTGGCACCAACGATGAGAAAAAGCTGACGAGGCACAAACCCGACTTCCTGACCCCATCCGAGGCTGGAGGCTGGAGCTGCAGCGAAACCGACCAGACTGAAACCTAAGGACAGGCAGGTGTCCCAGAAGGGACGGCTGAGCTGCGGCTCACCTGGTGGGAGCACAGGGGCTCGGGCTGCCGTGGTCAGGCAGGGAGAGGAATTTGGCTACAAGTTTGGGCATGTCACCGAGGGCTGAGTGTGGGACCATGTGAGGATATAAAACCCGCAGAGTCGGGGCACGTGCTTTGCTGGGTCTCATGAGAAAGGCGGGACAGGGGGCAGGAGGGAGACCCGCAAAGCTCCCCTTGCGGGCAGGCTAGGGGGGCTGCCCCACAGGTAATGCAGAAGGCCTCACCTGGACCCTTCTCCACCGGAGGAAGCCACAAGCCCTGTCCCTCCCAGGGTGCAGATGAAAGCCCACAGCGCCTGGGGGGAGGGATAAGGAGCAGTCCATCCTGAGTGGGGGACAGGAAGCCACCGTGGGTCTGAGCCCTACAGACGTCCAACTGCTCAGAGGGAGAAAAGATTACTGAGAAAGCTCCCTCTCCCCTCTCCAGACCAGAGAGTCTGCACCAGGACAACAAAGACTCCCCGTGACGCCCAGCACAGGCTCATGGGTGCCACGCGACTGCACAGCAGCCCCCGCGGGACAGCCTGGGACAGGCTCGTGGAGGCACGGGTGGAATGGAAGCACGAGAACTGAGGATGGAGCAGGCCTCGAGGAGAAGGTTCTGCAAGGCAGCCACCCTGTCATGAAGACAGTTCCTGAAGCTGGTGGTGCACTGAAGGCAGCCACAGCCACAGCCCTGAAGGCAGCCACAGCCACAGCCACAGCCACAGCACCCCCAGCTCAGCCCCGCTCCTGACTGGACCGACCCGACCTCACAGGGATGGCCAGGCAGAGCCTTTCTCTAAGATGAGTCTTACAGAGCACAACCGAGTCCCAGCGCACCCGTGGTCTTGTCTACATGCAGGAGGAGAGGGCTGTAGAGGGTGTCTTCACCATGGGACAGGGATCTGGAGGGTCCTGAGAACTCTGCCTACCCGAGGTGGAATAAACAGAAAGCATAAAATAAGAGGCTAAATACAAATTCCAATATGTCAGAAATTACCGCAAAATAGCATTACACATCATTACAAGATGAAAAAAGTTTATTCCTTTCCCCCTACCCTTTTTACATAAATTAATTTTTCTTGCATATGTAATCACCACATGCTGTGCCTGTCCGTTTCTACATCGGTTATTTTATATTGTCATTAACAATTTTCTGTTGTTAAATGGTTTTGAAACAAAATTCCAACAGATTTATGGGTCATCATTTACACAATTATTCCTCTATGCCTTTTTACTATTTTTTGTCTATTTTATAAGTGTATCATCATGTGTATTTTGAAGCACATTATTTAAGTTTTCTTCCTTAGGAAAAATTCCCAAAAGTGGAGTTAGTGAGCTAAAGATCATAGTCATTTTGGTGACTCTTGGAACATGGCAAGATTCTGTTCTAAAAACATTCATGCCCTCAATACAGAACCAAAGTGTCAGCGTTACCCAACCTCGACTGTACTGGATATTAACACTTTACCGGAAAACAATTGCTTCATACTTTTAAGCAATATTTGACCAACTGAACAGGAATTCACAGAACTAGGAAACTAATAACCAGTTTTTGAGATGTGGGAGGTTTTATTTCTCATCTCTGTCTCTGGGAAGTTTGCTGTGCTCCTGGAGCCTAGATGCTGCACAGGGGGCTTCTCGTCTTGGGCCCCTGCTGGAGGACTCAGAACAGGGCCAGGACTGTGGTGTGAGGACAACCAGTGGCAGGTGGGGAGCACGGAGAACGGCCCCTGGCTGGCACGATTCCTCTTTTTTAGGTAAAACACATCAGTCTGCTTAAATCTGCATCCTTTCCCCTATCATTTCGGAAGAACTGGTTTCCACAATATTCACGGCAGCACCGATCTTTCCTGTGCATTTCGAACCTTCTGAGGCATAGTCCCTCATGCATTATTTCAAAGAAAAACCCAATTTACTCAGGTGTTTTACTCCATACCAGAATACTTTCTAAAACTAACTGGATCCAGTTTAGAGCTTTTCTCTTTTTGACGACCTACTTTTTCTAATACTTTGTTCCTGTCGCTTGCTTATTTTCCAGTCCCCCCTCCCCACCTTTTTTATCTTGAAACAAAAATACAAGATGAGGATTCTTCTCTGTCAATTAGGTCACATCAACCTGAGCACATGCGTTCTGAATCCCGGTCTCCTTGTCTGAGCCATCAAGAGATTTGAAGGAACAGAAAATGGCAGCCACATTCTGTGAGTGCGGGAGACAAAAGCCCCATCCGCCACCAACACCAGATCACTGTCATTATGGAAAGGCACGTTTGGCAGAAACTTCCCAGCACCCCTGCATCGGATGAACCCCGTTTCTCATTAGACCTCGGAAGCATGCATTCCCACTTACCCTTCGGCAGAGCACTGCTGAGGCTGGGCTGGTAGTTGTCTGCTAATCCTTAGCTGCACAGAAAAATTCTTCTGAAACAGATTTCATCTCTCAGAGGATTGCAATTTGTAATCCAAATCCAATGACCTTCACTGATAATGTTGACTCTGGATTAAGTGTTCCTGGGCTGAGAGGTTGACAAGCCAGCAAGAGGCAGCCTCAGTTCCTGGGATGTCAGGGAAATGGGCTGACTCTCCCTGGTCCCTGCTTCTTCTGGATTTTCTCAGGAGAGACAAGGCATCCTCCAGGTTCAAGCTGCCTAAGAACCAGGCACGGGACTCCCCTCCTCATGGGGAGCACAGGTCAGTGTCCTGCACAATGGTTGCTCAAACCTGAGAACTTGGCCTATGGTGTGGGGGAAAGATGGACTTCACAATATGATGGAAAAAAAATCCTTCCTTAAGAGAACATGGGTTGTGTGCAGAGCTGGTGGAAGAAAGGAGAGAACGTGGCCACGGTGGAAGAATGGGGGTGTCCAGCTGCTGTGTCTTCCTCTCAGCAGACGTGGCTCGGGTGTCCCCTTCCTCCCACCCTCCAGGTCTCCATCTCTTCCTCTCGCTGTGCAGCTGCTCCAGAAACATTTGTGTGGGGTCTTGTCTCGGGGGCTGTGGCCGTCTGTCCCATAGCTTACTCAGTGGGTCCTGTTTCAGGGTGGCCTGGCTGTGCCCGGGCAACCTCAGGTCTCCATCTCTTCCTCTCGCTGTGCAGCTGCTCCAGAAACATTTGTGTGGGGTCTTGTCTTGGGGGCTGTGGCCGTCTGTCCCATAGCTTACTCAGCGGGTCCTGTTTCAGGGTGGCCTGGCTGTGCCCGGGCAACCTCGGCTGTGCCCCAGGGCAAGGGAGACACCCACGACTGTGCCCATGCAGCTCCTGTCCCCAGACCTGCCCTTTCCCCAGCCTTGTGGATAGAGTCTGTCCTCCACCTGCAGTTCCCATACCACTTACAGGATTTGCTCTGTAGGGGCTTCGAAGTCACACTGGTGAGAGAACAACTTCTTTCAAAAAAAATGTGTCTAATAACTGAATTGTTTATAAACACATCATATTGTTCTAAAAAACATTATGTTTGCTGTGGGTGTGACTATGGGGCTGGCATTTCCTCAAGAAGGAGGCTGGGCTTCATGAGCGGTCATGTGCCGGGTCTTTCCTTTCCTTGCAACCACTCCAGCGTGCAGACCTGACCACCCGAGTGCCCAGGGAAGGGTCTGGCTGTGTACGCTCGCAGGCTCTCGGGGCCAGGTGTGGTCCCCCCTGGCCACCCACCGCCTGGCCCAGAGCTCAGACACATGGCCCTGGAGGAGCCCTTGGGTTGCTTTTGCTCTTTGCCTACGAAAGCCTTCCGAGGAGGGTCTCGGTCAGCCTCCGTGCTCAGCTCCTCAGGTGGAGAAGAGGCGGGAACGTGGTCCAACCACCAGCCCTGGAGTGTCCCGACTCTGCTGAGAAGTGCTGGGCCTCGGCAGCACGTGATTGTGGCCGGTGAACTTGGCGTGGAGAATGAAAGAAGTCGGGATTCTCCAAGGTGTAGAGCCCGCTCCGAGGTAGCCACTGCACATCCACCAGGCTGGAACAGTGTGTGCTGGGCATGAAAGCTGGATGCCCACATGGGATAGATACAAAACGCTGAAATGCACCCAGGACCTCAGGGAGGGGACCAGCTCTTGGGATGCTGGCCACGGCATCTGCACCAGGTGTTCGCTGAGGCCCAGAGAGGGATGCAGAGGAAACGCCGTCTGTTCCTGTGCCCTTGGCATGCGGGTGGGCTTGGCCTGTCCAGGGCTGAGGGAGCCCTGCCGGCTGCTGCTGGAGCTGCCCCATGTCAACGGCAGGACCTGCAGAGCAAGACGAGAGGTGGGTAAGATCAGGAAGTGATTTTCAGTATGCAGAATCCTGCGTTTCTTCTTTAGAAGAAGTAAAGTTGATACCAACACCTTCCGCCCCCCACCAGAGAAGAGGCCCCACCCAGGGGGTAAGAACCTTTCTTCAGGCATAATATGCCTAAATGAACACACCATCATAAAGCATGGATGAGCGGGCAATATGGGAGTTTCCAGAGCAGACCCTGCTTCTGGCCAGATCCTCGAGAAAGAGGAAAACATTTTGGGCAGGGCTGCGTTAATCTACAACCAGAGAGGGGAGGATGTGGCTCAGGCAACTGTGCGGGACATGGTCCCCACGCTATAAAGAACTCAGGAAATGCAAGAAAATGAAAGATGACGAAACTATCACTGCTTTTAGAAGATCTGGGATGGCTACCCATCGACTCTACCAGGAGGCAGTGGCTTAGAGGCAGAAGATGCAACTGACTGTCAGGCGAAATAAGGAAGGACAGGCCCATGTAACGGAGCAGCCAAAAGGATGACGTGCATAGAAATAATTTACAAGAAATTTTAAATGTTCCTAAGGGCGTAAAGTAAGCTTGAATAAGTGAAGAGGAAACTACGTTTTTAATAGGATGGTGCGTAAATGACAGAGACGCATGTTCCTTCTAAGTTAATCTATGCATTTAATGTGATTCCAATAAAAACACTGAAGGATTCTTTTTTTTGGGGGGAGGACAAGATAAGCTGATTCATATAAAAAAATAAACACGCAAGACTAGCTAAGAATATTATTAAAAAATATAATAAAGGAATGAGGGTGATCAGTCCTAGTAGATGGTCTAACATATCACAAAAGTGTGATAACTAAATACTGCAGTATTGGCATCTGAATAGACATATCTGTGACAGTTTTCGATGTCTAGAAACAGACCCAGATACGTATGGAATTTAATACACGATAAGGACGGCATTCCAAATAAGTGAGGAAAAGATGCGTTATTTAACAAGAGGTGTTGAGACAACTGGGTAGCCGGCTGTCCCATCTTTCACCTGGTTAAATTCTAAGCAGATCAAAATTTTATACATAATAATGAAATCACAAAACTAACAGAATAAACCAAAAGACATATTTTTAAAAATAATATAAAAGTAAGAAGTTCTTTGCAGCTGGCAGCACATAACCTGTTTGAATGAAGCTCCCACCCACAGACAAAGGGAAAAGATAAGGGACCAATTGGAAACCATATTTGCAACTCCTACCACAAAAACAGTTCATTTCCCTAAGATATAGAGAGCTCTTGCAGACCAATTTTTAGAAAAAGACTTCCAGCTCAATGGGCAATATTCAGAGTTCGTAACATAAACGGGGTTTCTCCATTTGCAAGACGCTGAGCCTCACTTGGAGAAATGCTCGTTACAGCAAAAGGATGCACCATCTCCGTCCTCAGGTCAAACAGGCGCTGACCAGTGTGGAGAGACAGAGCTCGCTCCCAGTGGGCCTGGGGTAACTTCTGCAAGGCGTGACGTGGAGGTACGTGTTAAGGTCAGAAATGCTCGCCAGCTGCTGACAGCCACATGTCTCCGAAAGATGCGTTGCACCTGCGGGCTCAGGAGGTCCTGCTCGGAGCGTCTTCGCCTTCCTTTCAAAACAGCCTGTTGGGATAGCAGGACGATCACTCCTGGTGAGCAGCTGTCCTGTGCTCAGCTGCACAGCAGACCAGTCCCTTCCTGTGCCTTCTTATTAGCAGACATTATATCAAGTCAATGTCTTATTGGTAAGGCCAGTCACCTCATTCTTGCACGAGCCATTTTGGTCATTGCTGTACCTGGACGCATCACGGCAGAGGTTCTTCTGCCAGCCACCCTCTTGCTTTGTCTTCTGGCATAATTTGCAGACTTCTCTTCAAATGACTCCAAAGCAATTGTTGCATTGCTCCTTAGAGGGCTGTGAGACAGAGCACTCACCTAGTTAGGTGTTTGTTCTGGGGAGAGCCTTAAAGTTACCTTCCTAATACCCACTTCTCTTCTTTGTAAAACTAACTGAGCCATACTTTTCGGCTGGGCACATTGCTGCAATATTTCCTGACTTTTCTTGCCACCGTGTATGACCATGTGAACGAGTTGTTTTCGAGGAAATGCAGGCAGAAGTTATGTGTTGCATGGGACTCTGAGAAGTCTTTGAAAGGGAAGGAATGTGCCGTTTTTCTCTCCCCTTCATCCCACTGCTTGGAACATGGATTCGATGGTTGGAGTGCCAACAGCCACCTCAGATCATGAGGACAAGGGCCATCCCCCAGGGATGGTAAAGCAGAAACCAGGAGAAAGATTTGGATTCCTATAGACCACGTGCCTAGCGTACCGGTTCTGGATCATTCAGTTCTGCATTTCTTCCTTTTCTCTCTTTTTTATTATTTTATTTTTTATTTTAGGTTGCCATCACTTGGTGCTAGACCTAATCATAACCAGTAAGAACTTTTCCTAATGAACGTGTTACCGTTTCCTCCCCAAAGGCTAATAGTTTCCTCAGGCTGTTTATTAAGTTAATCACAATTTCCATCTCTCTCCAGAGTGAATCAGTCTTTCTAGCCCATCTTGTCTTCTCACCAAATATGCATAATTGTTTTTGATTCCTTGATTTGTGCTATTTTTCCCACTGTGGTTCACATGATTTTTTCCTCTGGGAGAAATCAGAAAGAATAAAATAGCAGGTGGGAGAGCCCCTCCCTCCCCGCACAGCGCTCTTTCCCTCTCTGTACAGACGGTCCCCAGGGCCTTTCCTGTCCTCTCCTGTCCCCACTTTGTGCCCCGAGGGAGGGCATTTACTTCAGCTCACGTCAAAGGTCTGCATCGTTAGATCTCAGTGGGGAGTGCTGGCTGGTGACAGTGAAAAGACCCAGAGTTGAATAGAGAGATTCATCACACTAAATTTAGACACAGGCCATCTATATTTAGTTCCGATCTCAGATAGGAAAGTGTTCAGCCTGAAGATTTCAGATGAAATGAGAGGTACAGCACTTTGCTTTGTGCTCGTATTGAATTCAGGCTTCAGGAACATTATGATGTCCATTGTCTTCAGTGCGTGCCTGCTTCGGCGTGGGTAGAGTCCTGGACACTGTGGTTAACAAGCCCTCTCCCTTAGGCGGACTTAACATTCTACAGAGGCTGACAATTATTAAATATCAACCATAGTAACAGCAACTGATATTCACTGAAGTGGGATGTCCCAGGGACCTGGCATGCTTTGTACACAGGAACCCACCCAGACCTCACTACGACACCATGTTGAAGAGCTAAGTAAATTACTCCATTTTACAGAAGATGACACTGGAGCACAGAGAGGTTAATAACCTCACCGAGGTCACACAGCAGCGGGCGGGGCCAGGGTTTAAATCAGAGACTCATTTCTCAATCTGTGCTCAACTGTCTGCTTATGGAGAACTCTCTCAGATCTCCCAGAAAGTACATATAACAGATACGATTCTCAGACTCTGTATTTGCGAGTTTGCCTGCTCACTAAAACGTACTTGTACCTTGACAGTCAGCCAGTGTGGTGTTCTCAGGGTCCTCTGCAGACACAGGCAGTGTGGTGAAAAATTTGAGCCACCCAATGTGCGTGCTCCCAGCTGAGGCAGAACAAGACGACCTCTGCCTTCCAATTTCAGCTGTCACGTTGTGAACAAGGGACCCTCCTGAGATCTATTTTCAGAGACACATTTTCCACATTTTTCATACCCTTTTTGTTGGTGACTTCTCTGTTTAAAATGGTGCTAAACACAGCACTTCAGTGTGTCTGGCACTGCTAAGTGCAAACAGGCTGTGACGTATCTCATGGAGAAAGCACATGTGTTGGACAAGTGTCACTGAGGCCGAGTGATGGTGCTGTTGGCTGCATGTTCAGCTAATGAATCAGTCCTCTATACGAAATATGGGGTCTTTAAACAGAAACAGTCATAAATCAAGGGTATATATTGATTGGCTGATGAAAATGTTGTGACCAGAGAGTCACAGGAACCTAACCCTGTATGTCCCCTAGGATGGCTCCTCCTTCACAAATTCAGAATTTATGGCATCTTTACAGAACATGACTGCTGCAAATAGTGAGAATCAGACGTACTTCTCAGAGTGTATGGAGGGAGCCTGTCACCTCATCTCTTCTACTTTCAAGCTCTATTTGTTTTCTCATCAACTGCCCATAGCATGCTGCAGCTGGTGGGAAAAGCTCAGCTGGTCTTTCTATAAGACCTATGAATGGCCAGGCTTACTCTCACCTTCTGCCCTGGCCTGGACATCACCTGGTCTGACTGCCACCTAGCTGGCCACCACCTGGCTGACTACCACCTGGTCTGACTGCCACCTAGGTGACCACCACCTGGCTGACCACTTCCTGGCATGACCACCACCTGGACGGACTACTACCTGTCTGATCACCACCTGGTCTGGCCACTATCTGGCCTGGCCAGCCATATGTGAGCTATGAGTTGACCCTCAATCCTCCCACTCTGCCCCTCCCAGGGGCCAGGAATAGAGAGGCTTTGAACAGCAGAGCAGGCGAGTACACCATAGCCCTGGCTCCCAGGTGGCCTTGTGGCTTTCCTTTAGCTTTTGGGACCTCCTGAGATGAGAGGAGGTAAATCAGAAAATTAGTTTGCAAGCCAGTGAAGAGCAAGTCATGGGAAGGAGTTGTTCATGTGAGCCACACATTGGGGTGCTCGAGGGTTACTCTGGATGCCACACACATACCATCTGCTTTGGAGAGGTGGGATACAGGGCAGGAAACACTGGGGCAACTTTGCATAAATGCATCGGGGGGCTCGGGGCTCCACCAAATGCAGGTGTCCTGAAGCATCTGCTCACGAGGGTCCTGATGAGCAGGGCCACGTTCTCACGTAAAAGGTCCCAGCCTTTGAGCCTCTTTCCCTCGCCCTGTCACCAGTCCTGGGGCACATGAGAAAAGGCATATAAATGCACTGGATCATTACACTGGGGTGGACAGAGCTGACGTGAGGACTTTTTTTTAGGACTATCTTAATCTACACTGAATGAGGGAAACCTGAGGACCGAGGAAGCTACGTGACAGGGCTCAGAACTGCAGGTCTAATGAGTGATGGAGCAGAGTGTGGATGGAGCCCAGCAGGCAGGACTGCCAGCTGCCAGCACGCCTCCTGGGTTCCATGGTTTTCGTGAACACAGGCATGAACTGAGGTTAATCTTCTCTGGGATCTTTCATGACATATTAATAAGTTTGGCATTATTATGCATTGCTATGGTCTGAATGTGTGTCCCCTCCAAACTCATGTTGGCACTCAATCTCCAGTATGGTGTTTGAAAGGCGGAGCCTTTAAGAGGTGCTTGGATGGTGAGAGCTTGGCCCTCATGAAAGGACTGATCCATTCGTGGATTAATGGGCCACTGGTTTAATGGGTTGTCAGGCAGTAGACTGGGGACTCTGTAAGGAGAGGAGAAGCAAGCAGACACGCCTGGCTCAGCCCTCGCCACGTGATGCCGTGTGTCACCACGGGACTCTGTAGAGAGCCCCCATCAAGAACGAGGCCCTCACTGGAGGTGCCCCCTGGACCTTGGACTTCCAGTCTCCAAAACTGTGAGAGATAAATTCTGCTTCCTTATGAACTACCCAGTTTCTACTCAGGTGTTCTAAGTGGCAGAAAACAAACTAATACAACTATGAAAGCATGTTCCGGCCCCTCTTGCAGTTGGATGGCCGAGTGACATCCTTGTGTCCTGTGAGATGTACAAAGTCCCCAGCACCTCACTTGGCCTTCCTTCGCCCTTGGCCATGCCTCCTCCTTCCTTCCTTGGAAGTGGACAGCGTGGAGGTGGTGGTGATGCCGCAGCTGTCTTGTGACCATGAGGAAGCCTCAGAGGAGCTACAGAGACC